>NW_009242984.1:299546-300342 GCF_000388065.1 Fonticula alba | reverse complement strand
CCCCCCCCCCCCGGGCTGACCCGCACAGGCTGGCCACCCCCTGCCGGAGGGAGGACGATCCGCCACGGAGGCTCAACGCGCGGGCAGCGCGTCACATGGCACCGCGTAGAAATACCATTCGCCGATCACGCAGGACCACGGCCGGCCAGCTGACCCTCCCGGTTCTCCATCTTCAGTCAGGGCGCCTCGCGCATATCGCACGCCCAGACCGCCCGGAACTGGTACGTGTGTGTGTATGTGTGGGTGTTGTGTTGTGAGAGTGCGCCCTGTTCCGCCCCCCCCCCCACCCCCCGCCCCCCAGAAGTGCGGCTCCCGGACCGGCGCCGCGTTCAAGGGACGGCCGCGCCCGGATCCCATTGTTATTGTGATTCTCCCGCGGCCCCATATTCGCGGCTGCCGTGCCCCCCCTCCCCTCGGTTCGGCTGGCCGGCGGGCCCCAACCACAGAGAGGCGGCATGCATCGGCCAGTGCGCCGGGCCCTCGGCCGACTCTTCTCCCGGCCGGACCCGCGCGCTCCCGGCCACCAGCCTGCCCCTGCGTCTCCCTTTCTCGCGGAGGGCTCGGAGGTGGCAACCAGGGTCAGGTAAACAATACCCCCGAGGAGGTGTGACCGCCGCCGCCGCCGCCGCCGCCGCGCTGCCCCGGCCCGGCCCGGCCCGGAGCTTGGGCCCGACCCGGCGCTCGAGCACGCCAGGCCCGCGATCAGCCTTTTGGGCGCCGGGTCCGCCAACGCGCGCCGGGAAGGGGCGCCCGCTAGCGCCCCCCCTCCTGTGCCCCCCCTCCCCCCCCCTCCCAC
>NW_009242984.1:297118-299432 GCF_000388065.1 Fonticula alba | reverse complement strand
CGCCCCTTCTGTCCCTGCTGGCCCCAGCTGCGCTGGCCTGTTTGCCGGGATCGGACGATCTGGCACCCGACGACTCCTTCCCTCCTCCCCCCCCAACCGCGTGTCCTTAGCCCGCCATGTCCGGCGCCGACAGCTCCTCCAGTAACGATGCTGGCCGGGTGATCCTCACCCTGTGCAGTCGTGGCAATGGTGCGCACGCACGCAAGACATGGCGACAGAGAGCGAGAGGGCGAGAGAGAGAGAGAGGGGGAGCATGCTCACGCATCTGGCCGCGCCTCACGTCTTCTCCTCCCCCTCCTCCGGCGCCTCCGCATGCCACGTACCTTCGTCACTCACACCTCCCTCCCCCCTGCCCGCCCGCCCGCCCGCCCGCCAGCCATCATCGCCGAGCTGCACCGCCTCGCGGACTACATCCCTCCGCAGTTCCGCTTCAACCCGTCCACCGCCCGGCAGCTGGCCATCCTCTTCCCGGACTTCACGTACCTCTCCACGAGCGAGCTCTGCGAGAAGCGCATCCAATCGGATCCCGTGCGCACCGCCCCCCCCCACCTTGATGACCGTCTCCCCCCCCCTCCCGCAGTTGATCTCCCGCGCGGTCCGGCCCCACGGCTCCCCTGTCGCCACCGCTGACCACCCTGTCCTGGCCTCGCCATGTCCCCCGGCGCTCGCGCGTGCAGGAGCTGCTCGAGCGCGATGCCTCCCTGCGGGACTCCCTCTTCGACATTGTCCAGCGCTTCTATCTGCTGTTCGAGTCCATCTACAAGTACTCCGACGATCTGGTCAATGTCATCACCGACCTGCAGGATGGCGTCTTCGTGCACCAGTCTCTGGAGGTGCGCCCGCCCTGCGCCCGCCAAACCAGCCCGCCCCACCTCCTTTCCCCCTTTTGCGTCCCACATGCGAGGGAGCTAACCATGCACTTGGGCTCCTGCTGGCCCGCTGCCCGCTGCCCGCTGCCCGCTGCCCGCTGCCTGCCGACGCCGGCCATCCACAGACCATGATGATCGACTTCAAGGGTCGCCAGCTGCTGGTGGAGGCTCTCTACCTGTATGGCTGCATGCTGCTTCTGATCGACCAGCTGATTGAGGGCCCCATCCGCGAGCGTTTGCTCATCGCGTACCACCGCTACCAGGTACGTGCAGCGCGCATGGCCCCCGCCCCCCGGGGCCCTCCCCCGGGGCCTTCCCCCCCCCCGCCTCTGTGCCCCCCCCCCCCCCCCCCCCCCCCCCCCCCGGCTGCCGACATGTCTGCAGTCCGACCAGGTGGCCGTGTCCAACATGGTGTCCGTTTGCCAGCTCCTCCAGTCAACCGGCTACCTGCCGGATCCGAAGGCCAAGCGCCCGGACAACTACCCGGAGGCCTTCTTCGCGCGGTACGTCGCCTTCCCTCCTGCCCTCCTGGCCGATGGCGGCGGCCGGGGGGCGGCGGGGAGGGGTCTTGCCCAAGTCGCCCGCCGCGGGCGAGTCGCCCCCTTCCACATCCCCTGCTGACGCCCGCCTCCCCCTGCCGGGCTCTCCCTCTCCCTCTCCCTCTCTCTCTCTCTCTCCCTCTCCGCCTCTGCCCCATTTCGCGGCCGGCGCCGCCGTGGCCCATCACCCGCAGCCAGCGCATCCCGGTGGATTATGTCTCCTTCGCCATCGAGCGCCTCTGCCTGGAGGACATCTACAACACGGCGACGCTGCACTACCAGCGCCCGGAGCATCGGTCGGCCGCCCTGTCGGCCCAGGCGGCCATGATGTATGTGATCCTGTACTTCGCGCCGGGGATCCTGAACACCGACCACATCAAGATGCGCGAGATCATCACCAAGCACTTCCCCCGGGACTGGGTCATCCCCTACCACATGGGCATCTCGGCCGACCTGACCGAGGCCTGGCAGCCGTACAAGGCCGCGTCCAGCGTCCTGCTGGACACCCTGAAGCAGGAGCACATCGTTCGCGAGGCCAAGATCTATGGGTCCTCGGTGGAGAAGCTCAACCGCATCACCGAGCAGTACCTGAGCGAGGTGCGCCCGGCATTTCGCCCCCCCCCCCCCCCCTGTGACCCGGTGGGCCCTTGGCCCCTCTCCTCGCGGTCCTGCCTCGCTCTGCCCCGCCGCCGCCGCCACCGCCGCCGCCGCCGCTGGCTTCTCACACTCGGCCATGTGTCCCTGCTCCCGTCGGCGGCGCCCGTGTACCATGTAGGGCACCCTCAGCGAGAATTACATCCTGGACAACTCGAGCCAGCTGCTGAACCACCTTCGCGACTGCAATGTCACCATTCGCTGGCTGCTGCTGCGTGCGCCCCCTCCCCCTCCTCTCTCTCTCTCTCTCTC
>NW_009242984.1:294100-295688 GCF_000388065.1 Fonticula alba | reverse complement strand
CCCCCCCCCGCAGGTCGGTCAACTTCATCGGCCGCCTGGCGCGCGAGGTCATGTACCTCACCGACCCCATGCGAGCGATCTACGTCCCGATGACCGCCTCGTGGTATGACCGGAACTCCAAGGAGTACGTCAGCCCCGCGGGCCACCGGGCACCGCCATTCGTGCTCTTTCCCCTCGGGTCCCCACTCACCCCCTCGTCCCCTCTGGCCGCGCCACCCCGCAGCGAGGTCTTCTCGCTGCGCTCTTTCAACCTGCTGATCGACGCCATCGGGTCGCACGGCGTGACCGGCCTCAGCCGGCTGTACGGCTTCATGAGCGTGCGCGCGCTGCAGTCCTTCATGTCGGGGCTCGGCCAGCTGAACAAGCAGGATGCCCGCGCGGTGGCCAGCCTGAACGACACCTCCAAGCAGCTGGAGCCGCTGACGCGCGTGGTGGCCACCTCGCAGCGGCCACTGCGCTTCTATGCCGGGGCCGTGTCGGCCGCAAGCAAGGCCATTGCCCTGGTGGGCGAGGTGGTCACCTCCCTGGGGCACCTGCAGATCCTGCGCCGGCAGCTGGCGCGCGAGCTCTCGGTCCAGGCCCGGCTGGAGGCCACGTCCCTGAATGATGTCCGCCACACGCTGGACGCCTCGACCATGACCGCCGTGCGCCGGCACTACCAGCTGATGCAGGCGTCCTCCCAGACGGACGTCCTGCACCCGTACCCGGGGAATGACGACCATGCGTTGCTCTTCGAGCTGGCCGAGTTCGCCGAGGCGTCCGGCGCGGCCGACCCGCTGGCCAAGATCCTGACGCAGACCGTGCCGCTGGTGCGTGTGCCCGTGTGGCGCCTTGGGGCTCCCCCCCTCCCGCCGGCCCGATCGGCATCCCTCTCGATGGGGGAAGGGGGAGGGCCCGAAGGCAGGCCGCGAGGGCGGCACGCGCCCCCGCTCCCCCCGCCGCCCCATCAGCCCGCCCTGGTGCTAACCCCTCCGTGTCGCCGGCCGCCCGCGCCCCTGTCCGGGCTCCCCCACCACCGCACAGCCCCTGCTGCCTTTCCTGATTTTCCTCTACGTGCTGAGCCAAATGCAGCGCCTGACCTTCGACCCGGTGTCCGGCAGCCTGCTGGGCAAGGGTCGCAACTCGCCCGACGGCTCGGCCATCATCGTCGGTGTCATGACTCTGGTACGTCCGGCCCCGGGGCTGCCCAGCTCGCTCGCACCTCTTGCCGCCGTAGCCCCTCCCCCCCCCCCCCCCTGGGTCCTCGCCTCGGCCGTCGGCGCCAACTGACTCGCCGGTCCTCCCGCGTGCGCCTGCAGCTTCGCCAGTTCCACTCGGAGACGACGCTCATCTTCCTGGCCTACGTGGGCCAGTACATCCGGACCGTTTTCAACCTGGTGGCCAATGCCACGCCCGAGGAGCAGTCCTTCGGGTCCTGCCCCCCCGAGGTCCCGCTGCTGATGGAGTTCACCCGCCAGTTCGCCCAGTGGGCCTCCATCTCGGACAAGACCTTCCGCACGTACATCCCGGACCATGTGGCGCACTGTTTCCGCCCTTGAAAGGCCGGTCGAGAGCGGGGACCGGCCCATTGCGGCTGTCCCCCCCCCCC
>NW_009242984.1:292448-294090 GCF_000388065.1 Fonticula alba | reverse complement strand
CCCCCCCCCCTGCCGCGGTCCCATATATGTGTCGCACTCGCTGCGGAGGGCGCGCCGCCTTTCACTAACCTCCTTCCCCCGGCCGGCGCTTGCCAGGCGAATACTTCTCCGGCGAGAAGGCCCTCACTCGCGTGGAGAAGAATGCCAACCTGCAGGAGTGGTTCCTCGGCCTGGCGCGGCAGATCGAGCTGATGGACCCGAGCAACGCCACGGCCTCCGGACGCTTCATCGACCAGCTAATCAAGGCCATTGACCAGGTGCTGGAGCTGCACCAGCTGGACACGGACCTCACGGCGCGGGCCTTCATGATCGAGACCAAGCACGCCATCGTGCAGATGATGCGCACCATCAACATCCGCTCGGACATTCTGACCACCATCGAGGTGGTGGCCGATGTGTCGTACATCTGGGGCGCCATCGCCTTCCGTTTTGTGCCGATCTTCCAGGACTTGACCAAGCGGTGCGGACCTGCTTCTTCCTCTCTCTCTCTCTCTCTCTCTCTCTCTCTCTCTCTGCCCCTCCTCTTTGCTGCCCCTGGGTCCCTGCTTTGGCTCCTAACTCCGTACATGCACCTCCTTCTTCGCTTCCCCTCTTGCCCATGCACACGTACACGCGCGCCACAGGGCCCCCTCCACCGTCATCAAGCTGCGGGCCCTCTTCCTGAAGCTGGTGTCCATCCTGAGCAAGCCGCTGGCCCACATCGAGGAGACCAAGAGCTCGGACATTGTATCCGTGTCGGAGTACTACTCCGGCGAGCTGGTGGAGTATGCGCGCAAGGTCCTGCAAGTCATCCCGCGCGAGATGTTCACCCTGCTGCGGCAGATCGTCGAGCTGCAGACCACCCAGCTCCGGGACGTGCCAGTGCGCCTGGACAAGGACATCCTCCGGGAGGCGGCGCAGCTGGACGAGCGGTACCGCCTGGCCGGGCTGACGCACTCGGTGGCCGTCTTCACCGAGGGCATGCTGGCCATGGAGCGCACCCTGGTCGGTGTGATCGAGGTGGACCCGAGCGAGCTGCTGGAGGAGGGCATCCGCCGTGAGCTGGTCGACCAGGTGACCCGCGCCATGAACCAGGCGCTGGTGTTCCCGGCGCCTGGGCACAGCAGCCGCAAGCTGGACACCTTCGATCGGACCATGCTCAACCTGCGGGTGCATCTGAATGGCTTCCAGCGGTCCTTCGAGTGTGCGTGTGCCCCGTCTCCCGTGTCGTCTTCGCCGCCCCTCGGTGTTCCCCTGCTCCTCCTCCTCCTCGCCCGGCCGGCATGTGCCCACACACGCGCCTGTCGACATTCGCGTGCACTCACACACACACACACACATATGCTTGTCCCCCCCGCCCTCCCCCCCCTCTGCGGCCCTCTTTCCCCTCTTTTTTCCTCCCTGTCGCCGGCCCCGCCGCTCGCAGACATCCAGGACTACCTGAACATCTATGCCTTCCGCATTTGGCAGGAGGAGCTCTTCCGCATCATCCACTACTACGTCGAGCGCGAGTGCAACACCTTCCTCCGGAAGCAGATCTCCTCCTGGGACTCGATTTACCAGTCGCGCGAGATCCCCATCCCGCACCCGGACTCCACCCTGCCCGGGCCGGATGGGTATGCACCCCCGCGGCCACACAGGCCCCATGTCTTCCCCCCCCCCC
>NW_009242984.1:287568-289568 GCF_000388065.1 Fonticula alba | reverse complement strand
ACCCCGGGGGGGGGGAGGGGAAAGGGTGGGCGAGATCGCGCGACCGGTGGCCCGAAGGCGGGGGGGGGGGGGCGCGCACGGACAGGCCCGCGGTGCGCGCACTCGCACCCACACACACACGCACACACGCCGGGCGCCGGGGGGCCGTACAGCGCCCGGGCCGATCGTCAGGATCACGAGACAGTGCGCGGGCCGTGTGACGGTATCACACCCGCCCCGGCCCAGTCCGGTGGTCCCTGTTCCGCTATTCCGCGGACCACTCCTCCTTCGCCCCTCTGGGCGGGGGGGGGGGCGCGGCCGCAGGCCGAGGTGTGCGCGGGCGTCCCGGCCAAATAGCCGCTCCTCTCCCCCCGGGGCGGGAGGGGCGCGGTGTTCACTGGGGGCCCCGGGCGTGTCGCGCGCGGCCTGGCTCGCTTGTAAGCAGGCGCCCGGTGTGCTCAGTCTGACGACTGGGGCGCCGGCGCCGGCGCGCACGCCGTGGGACCCCGTGGAGATCTCGCCCCGGCCGCGCCCCTCCCCCTCCGGCCGCCGGGCAAGATCGCCGGCGCATGTGCGACTGTGCCACTGTGTGCGTGTGCGTGTCCGTGTGCGGGTCGGCCGGCAGGAGTTGCGGGCCGGTGCGCCGCGGCGGGGCCACTTTTGGGCTGCCGCCCAGAGCCGGGTCGGCCCGCCGCACCCGGGCCACTCTCGCTCCTCTCGCTCCCCCCCCCCCTCGTCCCTGCCCCTCTGCCTTCGTCCATCACCGCCCCTCCCTTTTTCTATTCCTCCCCTTGCCCTTCCAATGCTCGGGGGACATCTTGTCAATCCGAACCCGGTCGTACACCCGGTGACCCCGCGTGACGCCGGATCCGTGGCGCCGGATGTGGCCGCGGCGGCCCTGGTCGGCCTGAGCGCGGCCGGCCGGGCGCCCGGGTCCGCGGCCCTGACCGACGCCTCGGGCATCGTCACCGCCACCGAAGTCTTCGGTGCGACCTACAGCGCCCCTTGCTGGGGCTCCCTTCCTTGCCTGCCTCTCTCCCCCGTCCCTGTCACCGGCGCATGTGCTGTGCCTTGTTCGCATGCGCGGTCCTTCAGCCTAACGCTCTGCCACTTGCCCCGCGCTCCGTCTTCTCCCACCATCCTCGCCCCTGCTCTGCCGGGGCGTGGCAGAGTTCATCCGTGACATCAAGGCACGTTCCGTGTGACTCTCGAGCTCTCCCCATCCCACCGCCCTCCCCACCCCACCGCCTTCCTGGCTGCCCCTCCATCGCGCTAACTCGTCCCGCCCCGCGCCCCGCGCCCCGTCCCTCCCTCGGCCTCGCGGCGTCCCCCGGCCGTGTGCCGCACAGGACCCGGAGCACCCCTTCACCCTGGAGCAGCTACGCATCGTCCGGCCGGAGAATGTCTACGTGCTGGACCGCGGGGTAGCGTCCGGCGGGCCGGCCCGGGCAGACGGCACCCCGGCCCCGGCGTCCGAGGTGGTCCGCTCCGGCGGCCCCGGCGACGACGGGCATTGCTACATCCGGGTGGAGTTCACGCCGACCGTGCCGCACTGCTCGCTGGCCACGCTGATTGGGCTGTGCCTGCGCAAGCGCCTGGAGCGCTCCCTCGGCCGGCCGATCAAGCTCGACATCAATGTCACCCCCGGCTCGCACCAGACCGAGCACAACATCAACAAGCAGATCAACGACAAGGAGCGCGTGGCCGCGGCCTTCGAGAACCCCTCCCTGCATCCGATTGTCGAAGACTGCATCCGGGACTCGGACTACTGAGTCGCGCGCGGCAGGGCGGCGGGGCCCGGGCCCGGGCCCGGCAGGGGCTGGCCATCGTGCCGTGCATGTGTCGTCTGCCGGCGGCACCGGCCGGCTCCGCCGCACCGGCCCGGCCCCCTCCCACATGCATGCACGCGTGCATGCATTCGCGAGCACCGCCACCCCAACACACCTTCATAGACACGCTTCTGCCAGCGTCCCCTCCTTCCGATGTCTCGTTTGGCGGGGTGGGGTGGGGGGCGGGGGGGG
>NW_009242984.1:286149-287558 GCF_000388065.1 Fonticula alba | reverse complement strand
CCCCCCCCCCCCCGTTGGGCACCTGCGTCCATGCCCCCAAACAATATACACACACACACACACACCCCTCGTCACGGGCGCCGGTCTATTTGCGCGGGGCCTTGGCGACGCGGGCCTGACGCACGGCCGTCAGCTGCCGGGCCAGGCTGCCGGAGATCGCGGCGGTCGCCGGGCGCCTGGGCGGGGCCAGCCGCGCCAGGGCCCGGTCTCGCATGGGCACGCTGGCGTCGGCCACCTCGGCGTCGGCTCGTGGGGGCGATATCCCGGAGGCCCTGGGGCTCGGGGCCGAGGCGCCGGTCAGGGCATCTCGCACGCCGGCCAGGTGCGCATGCCCGGGGCCCATGACCTCCTCCAGCAGGCCGGCCAGCTGGGCGTCCTGCTGCCGGGCAGTCCGGCCGGCCGGTGCGCCCGGACCCCCGGGGCCTTGCGACAAGGGGCGCGAAGAGGCCAGCGCCACCGGCAAGCCTGCGGCACGCAGCGACCGGCGGTCCGCCAGGAGCGTGGCTCGGCGCGCATGGCGGTCCTGGCGAAAGCTGGCCCGCAGGTCGCGGGCATCATCCAGCGGGTCGGTCCGCTGGCTGGGGTGCGCCTGGGAGCAGCGTGGCCCGATGGCCCGATGGCCGGCCGACCGAGCGAACAGAGACGGCACACACATGCACCGGCACCGGGAAGGGCCCGCGCGAGAATGGCAAGCAAGTCAGCAGCCGGGCCGCCAGACAGACGAAGCGCGTGGCTTTTGTTCTCTCCCCCCCCCCCCCTCGCCGCCCAGGCCGGGCGCCTGAAGGGCAGCCATCACGCACCAGGATGGCCGTCAGCTCGGCATTGGCCTCCTCGACCGAGCGCCGGGCCTGGGCATCATGCTCGACCGCTTGCAGGAGGGAGCGCGCCTCGCGCGCCTCGCGCAGGACCTCGGCCGTGTCCACGATCGGGGCCGACCCGTCGGCCGGGCGCCCATCATGGTGCTCCAGCAGCGAGGCCAGGTCCACCCGGCGGGCCCCCTCATCGACGACATAGTCCCGCTTGGCGGCGTCAATGCGCACGATGAACTCCCCCGGGCAGCCGGTCAAGGCACAGCGCAGACGAAAGGCCAGCTCCGCGGTGCTGTGGTACCGCCGGCCTGTGAGGAATTTCCGCGCATTGAAGCGGACCCCCCGGTCCATGCGGTGGTCGCACTGGAGGCATCGCACGGCGAAGGGCAGCTCAAACCGGACGATGGCCTCGCCGGTGCGCGAGTCGCGCGGCTGGACCCGGTGCCCGCGCTGGGTGTTCAGCGACCCGCCGGCCGGGTCGAAGTCCGCCGGGTAATACTTGTTGGTGCTCTTTCGCTCGGCCATCGGGGAGGCGTGAAGGAGCCGTGGCGCGGGGCCGCCGGAGCAGGGGAGGCCGGGGTGGGGGCGGGGGCGGGGGGG
>NW_009242984.1:282741-284728 GCF_000388065.1 Fonticula alba | reverse complement strand
GAGGGGCAGGAGAGGGCACGGGCCGCCGGGGCGTGCACTGGGCGGCGGGCGCCGAGAGGAAGGCCCGTGTGTGGGTGCATGGCGCGTCCGGCGGGCCCCATCTCCGGGCTCGCTGGTGGACTCCCAATGGACGCGCCATCTCGGCCGGCTTTCCCGGGGCCCGGGGCGGGGGGGCGGGGGGGGCCTTCTTTTCCGAGCCCGGGTGCGTCGCGCGCCCGTTGACACTTGCTGTGCGCGCGCCGGCCGGGCGCCGCTGCGCGCACGAGCCCCGGCGCAGGGGTCCCCCGCCCCCGGTGCCGGGGAGATCGCCCCGGGGCGGGGGCGACTGTCGGCGACGGAGCCCGCTCGTCCGCGCCCCGCCCCGGCAGGCGGCCGCAGGGGCACGGGTTAACTTTTAAACCATTCCTCCCCGGGCCTGGGGGGGCCGCCCTGGCCCGACCCCCAGCTAGTGCACCCTCCCCCCTGCCGCCCCCTCTCGCCTTTGCTCCGCCTCTCGCCCTCGCGCGCGTCCCTACGCCCCACGATCCTCGCTGGCCCTCGCCCCCAGGCTCTCCCTCCCTGCTCTCCCCTCCCCGGGCCTCTTTCTCTCCCCCGGGTTTTCGTCGCCCGCCCACCGACCGCCACGGCGCACGTACACACACACACACACACACACACACGCACACATGGTCGGTCCGCATCAGCCGCCACCGCCGGCAGCTGCCCCCCTCCCGGCGGCCTACCCGTATGGCGCCTACTACCCGCCGGCGGCCGGCACCCCGGGCGCCTGGTGGACGCCGCCCGGCGCCGGGGTGATGGATCCCGCGGCCATGGCGGCGGCGACCACCCGCCCCCCGCCCGCCCCGATGGCCCTGTCGGCCACCTCGCAGTATGGGATACCGCCGGGGGGCCCGGCGTCGACGCCGGCCCCGGCGCCGGGCTTGGAGCCACTGCCGCCGGTGAGCAGCGCGCCGCGGCCCGGGCCCGGGCCCGGGCCGATGGCCGCGACACCCCCCGGCTCCGGGTATGCCCCGGTGTCGTCGGGGTCGGCCACGACACGGTCCAACTCGCCGGACCCGAGTGCCGCGGCGGCGGCGGCGGCCGCCGCCGCCACGGCCACCACGGCCGCCCCCCTGCCGGACTTCCCCCTGGGCAAGTCCCTGAGCCAGAACAACAATGAGCTGATCCAGTGTGCGTGCCGGCGCGCCGGTGCCCGCCCGCCCGCCCGCCCGTCTGCGCCCATGTGTCGGATGCTGACTCCCCCCCCCCCCTCCCTTGCTGCGGGCCGATTGCACTGTCCCTCCTTCTGCTCCCTCGGGGCCCGGTGCGCAGGCATCGTCCACCTCCGGCAGAAGCGGGACATCCTGCATGCCCAAATCCTCGAGGAGGATGCCCTCCGGATGCAGATCGACCAGGAGCTGCGCAATGTGGCCGCCCGGCTGGAGGCCCTGACGTCGAGCCTGGAGAAGAAACGCGCGCGCCAGGGCGCCCTGGACCAGGCCATCGCCGAGGCCGAGGATGCCTACAGCAAGGTGCGCTCCATGGCCTCCCTCCCCCCCCCCCCCCCAGGTGCATAGCCCTTTTCTCCGATCCAAGCCCTCGGGGCCTGACCCTCCTCCCTACTCTTGCCCCCCCCCCCTGTCGAGGGCCGCAGCTTGTGCAAAGCAGCCAAGTCCTGTTGAACTATGTGAAGCGCGAGTCGCAGGGGGGCCCTTCGGCCGGCGATTCCGGGTAGCCTCCCAGGTGCGCGGTCGTCCGGCTCTCGCTCCCCCTTGGGTGCCTCCCTCTGGGGGCCCGCGCGGGACCACACCCGGTGGCCGGGCCGAAGAATACACCACCCCCACACGGCTGCACATGCCCTGACGCGGCCTCATGCGCATAAAAACTCAACCAAGGACAGGTGTGTATTGCACGCACGTGGACGGGGTGGGGGGGGGGGGGCGCCGCGGGCGACGGAGCGAGCCGCGACACCACTCGGACGGCGTCTCTATAGAAGGCAGCGAGGCAG
>NW_009242984.1:278662-282288 GCF_000388065.1 Fonticula alba | reverse complement strand
TAGGCGGGCATATTTTCCGGCATGCTCTGGTCCCCCCGGTCTCTCGAGATCGAGTCAGTCCCTCGGCCCGCCCGCCGGGGGGAGGGGGGGTTCCTGCCCCGAATGCGTGTGGGCACTCCCTCGCCCGCCCCCGGGAGGGGGGTGGGTGCAGGACTGCGCGCCGGTTCTCCCTCCCTCTCGGACACTCCTTTTTGTGGTATTTCTTTAGCCTTCTGCCTAGAGGCTACTGCGGGAGCGGGGGGGTGGCGGCGAAACGGGACGTTGGATAGTCGCTAGGTCCGGATTGCCGGAGACGCACAGCCGGGCCATCGGGGCGCGGGCGGCGGAGGGGGGGGGGGGCGTTCTTCTGGCCCGTTCGGCGGATGCCTTTGTTTTGGCCGGCCCACGCCTGGAGGCCTGATCGGATCGGATGGCCGTTCCGCCGGCCCGGCCCCGGGTGCGGCCGGAGGGCGTGGGGCCCAGGCTCAAGGGTTCTCTTGGCCGGGCTCTCGTGCGGCGGCGCCGGTCCCGGGGGCCGTGAGCCGCCGCCAAAGGGGGCTCTCGATCCGCGCTAGATGGCAGTGCGGGGGGGAGCAGGCCCGCGGCCGGTGCCCGGAGTGCTCTCGGGCGAGAACGCCCACCCGCCGTCCGGCCTGCTCTTGAGGAGAGGCGAATATTTATCGTTACTCGCCCGGTGTGTTTCTCCCTTCCAGGCCCTCCTCCTGCCTCGCTCGCTGCCGTCAAACCGGCCGATCCCGGCGGCATGCCCATTGATGTGTGCTGACGGTGCTGTCGACGGGCGGCGACGCCCGGGCGGTCCTCGCGCGAAGCACATCACCCCGCCCCCCCGCCGGTCGCCGATCGAGCCGCCCACCTTGGAGCAAGTAGCAGCTGCAACCCATCGCAACTTCCTTGGGTGCCGCCGTGTCGCTCAAGCCGCCGCGCCCTGCGCGCCCCCTCCCTCCCCCCCCCCCCCCCCCCCCCCCCCCCCCCCCCCCCCCCCCCCCCCCGGCTCGCGAAAAGGCAGAGCACGCGCGCTCTCTCCCACACACACGCCGGCGCCCTGGCAGGCAGAGAGCGCCATTTTAGCGCTCCCAACGCGGGAGTTCCCCCCCCCCCCAGGATTAGGGTGGAGGCGCGAGAGGGGGAGGGGGGGGGGGGGGGGGGGGGGGGGGGGGGGGGGGGGGGGGGAAGGCCGCGCGCCCCCTCCCTCCCCCTCTCGACGGGGGACACAAACGGAAAAGAGGAGGGCAAAAGGGCGTCCCGCCGGAGGTGGCGCGCGCGGACTCAGCAGTTGCGCAGGGACAGGACCGAGCGGACATCGGAGCAGAAGCGCAGCGCATCCAGGAAGGGCAACAGGTCCATGAGGGACCGGTCGCTCGGGTCGCTGGTCCAGGTGTCGATGGGGATGGCATTGTCTGTGGGGCCATGGGGCGCGAGGTGCGTGCGTGCGTGCGTGCGTGCGTGCGTGCGTGCGTGCATATGGGCGCGAGGGGGTTAGGATGGCAGGCCGGGGCTTGGCGCGGGCGGAGGGGGGGGGGGGGGGGGGGGAAGCAGGGGCCAAAAGCCGGGGCAAGGGGAAAAGTGGCCCGCCGAGCAGAGGGCAGCGCGCCGGGCCGGGCGCCACACGCACCGGGCACCACGCTGTACGTCACCGGGGAGTTGTCCACCAGGGCCACCTGGCCCATGTCCGGACGGATGAAGCCCAGCTGCTTGACAAAGCTCCCGTCGAAGTAGGTGCAGTGCTCGCGGAAGTACCGCCGGCTGATGAGGGTCCGGTCGCGGTCCAGCCAGTCGATCACCGGGTCGGCGTACAGCGACACCGAGGCCGTGAAGATGACCACCTCGTACCACTGGGACACGGCCTCCAGGAAGGCCCGGGCATAGGGGCGCGTCCGGACATAGAACAGGCTCTCGGCCCCGGGCGAGGGGGGCCCGGAGGAGGAGGAGGAGGAGCCGGCGGCGGCGGCGGCGGCGGCGGCGGCGGCAGCAGCAGCGAGCGCGCCCGCGCTGGCCCCCTGCTGCGACTGCCCCGCACCGGCGGGCGGCCGGGTGGCGGGGCCGCCGGCGCCGGGCCCCGGCGGCGGGGCCAGCATCAGCAGGCAGTGGTCGATGGCGCTGGCGGCGGCCCGGTGCCGGGCCGCGGACAGGCGCCGCAGCAGTGACGCACGGCCGGCCGCAGGGGGCAGACCCCCGGGCCCGGGGGCCATGCTGCCGGGCCCGGCGCCCGGGCCGGGGGCCCAGCCGCCGGCGCCGGGCCCGACGGCCGAGGTGACCAGCCCCCCGCCGGGGCCCCCGGCCGCGGCCGGCGCACACCCGGCCGCATACAGCATCGGCAGGCCCAGCCCCTCGGCCAGGCCCAGCGGGATGAGGGTCGAGTGGACCAGCGTCTCGTCCAGGTCCAGCACAAGGGTCTTGCGACGGGCGCCGGACACCAGGCACAGGGACCGGGGGCAGGGCAGCCAGGGGGCCGGGCTCGCGGGGGCCGGGGCGCCGGCCAGGCTGGCCGCCTTCGCCGGCATGCCAGCCGCCACGGCCCCCAGGCCCGACCGGCGCCCGGCCCCGGACACCAGCCGGGTCACCTCCACCGGGATCGGGGCCTGGCCGGAGAAGGAGCACAGCCACCCGAGCAGCAGGCCGCCCAGGCAGGCCAGCCACTCGAGCCCGGGGCCGACGGCCAGCCGCGCACCCGGCGCCGTGGCCGGCTTGGCCCGGTCGACGGTCAGCCCGGCCAGCCGGTGGTGGTCGCCGGTCGCCGCTGCCAGGAAGACCGACAGCAGCCCGGCCAGCAGGGCCCTCAGGCCGACCGGCCCGCCGGCCCGGCCGTCCGAGGCGTGTCCATCGCCGCCGGCCCGGCCGGCCGTGCGCGGGTCCATCGGCGTGATGGGCGAGGTGGGGGTCCGCGCGGCCGGTGGCCCGGGCTCCGGGCCGGGGGCCCAGGGCCACTCGGCCGTGCAGTGGACCGGGACCAGGGGCGCCGGCAGGCTCGGCCCGCGGGCGTGGGGGGCGTCCTCCGGGCCGCCGGTCGCGCCGGCCGCCTGCTCCGGCACCGGCTGCTGCTGCTGCTGCTGCTGGTGGTGCGGCGTCGGCGACGGCAGGGGGGAGGTGGTGGTCACCACCGACAGGCCCGGGCGCCGGGGCGGGGCCGGGCCTCCGAAGCCGGCCGGGCGCGGCCGGCCACGGCCCGGGGCCGGCGGCGCGGCCAAGCCGTCGCGCGTGGTGCGGAGTGTCGGCCCGGCGCCGGCGCCCACCGTGGCCGACAGGAGGGTGGCCATGCGCGCGGAGGCGGCGGCCGCGGCCCCGGCGCCCGGGTCACCGGTGTCCATGCGCGCCGGGGCGGTGGCGCCCAGGGCCCCCGGGCGGCCGCCCAGGCCGAAGGTGGTGGCCGGGGCCAGGTCGCCGGCGTGCGACAGGGCCACGAGCGTCTGGGTCATGGTACGGCGGCGGGGGGGGAGGGGCAGGGGAGGCACGAAGGGACCGAGTGCCGGGGTCCGTGGGTGTCTTTGCGATGCCGGGGGGCCGGGCGTGGTGGCATGAAGGAGCTGGGTAGTATGTGCGGGCGTGGTCGTGGTGCGTGGCGTGCGCGCGTGCGTGCCGGCTGGAGATTGTTTCGTCGGCTCGGCCTGGGGCTGGGGCTGGGGCTGGGG
>NW_009242984.1:273490-277921 GCF_000388065.1 Fonticula alba | reverse complement strand
CAGGGGGGCGCGCGGGGCTGGACCCGGCGACGCCTGGCTGGCAGATGCCGGGGCTGCGGCATTTCGGCGGCCGGCGGCGACGCCAGCGGCTCTCGGGCGCGGCGGGCCCCGCCGTGGGCGCGCGCGCGCGCGCGACCACGAGCGCACATACACCGCCCCGCCGGAAGCCCAGGTTAAGCCCCCTGCGCCCTGGGGGAGCGTTTCCGAGGGCCGGCGCGAGTCCCTGGCCGGGGGGAGGGGGGGGGGCGTTGCCCTTGTACCGGGGGGGGGGGCTGTTGTTTTCGCACGAGGCCGCGGTCCCCTTACAGGGCTGTGTGTATGTGCGCGCGCGTGGGTGTATTTTGTGCACTCTGTTTATTGTGCTTATTGTGTATATGCTGTGTGTTGTGTATGTACACACACACACCCCGTACGAGAGGAGGAAAACACCGGCCCGGAGCCCAGCCCGCATCCTCGGCACATAGATACCGGGCGACACCCCTTTCACTTTCACTCTCACATACACACACACACAGACATATCCATTCAAGCACGCAATACCAAGGGAGACCGCCCTTTCTCCCCCGCCTCCGCCCCCGGGGATGTATATATTTTTATTTGTTCACAAACCACCCCCCAGCAATTGGCCCTTCCCCGGGCTCGGAGGAGATCGCCCTCGGTCGCGGCGACACCCGGCCGCCGCGCCCCTGGCCCCCCCCCCCCCCGGGGAGAGAAAACACCGGCAACACCCACTTCCGGGCACCGGCGCCCGAGGCCCCGTCCTCCTGTGGGGGCGCCCTGCTCTCAGGGGAGCATGCCCGCCGGCCCGTGGCTCCCCCACCGATCCCGCTGCCCCCCCCCTCCCGGGACGCGCCCCGCAGACTCGGGGCCGACGGAAAGGCCAGGGGGCGGGGGGGGGCGCCCCCGGGCAGATCTCGCTTCGCTTCCCGAAAGCCCCTCGGCCCGGCCATGCCAGCCGCCCCGCGGCAGCCCATTGTTTGTGCGCGGGGCGCAATCGCGCGTATCGGCACTTCGGCCGGGCGTGCCTCGCGCCGGGCCGCCCGCCGGCAGAACTGGCCAGGCGCGCCGCCGGCGCCAGGCCCCGCTCGCGCGCATCGTGCCAGCGCGCACCACGGCCAACGAGGCTCCCGCGTCAGCATTTGCCATCTAGAGACACACACACACACATGTGTGCCTTGCACAGGTAGAAGCACGGACACGGGCGCGGGCACAAACACAGACACACACGCACACACGCACAGGTCCCGGGACTCTGGCGCGGAGAATCGCGCCGCACGCGCATCGAGCAAACGCCGAGCCCGCGCAGGCCCCCCCCCCCCCCCGCGCGCAAGAAGCCAACGAACCGGGCCGCGGTTCGGGGCATACCCGGGCTCAATGCATCGCGCGCGCCCTTCCCGGGGTCGTAGGGACCGTTTCGGCTGCGCCCCGGCCCCTCCCCCGGGCCCCGGCGCCCCCAGCGCCCCCGGTTCTCGCGAGGGACGCCGGCCAGGGCGCGGGGCTTCTTAATCGCGCCCCGCCGGTAGACCATTGGCAGATGCCGGGACGGCGGCGGCGGCGGCGGCGGCGGCGGCGGCGGTGGGGGAGGGGGGCGCGTCCGCGCGCACGCGCGGACGCGGCGTTCCCCGCTCCACAGAGACGCACTCCAGCGTCTGGTCCCTGGCGGCCTGTCGCGGGTGCGGCTCCGCGGCAACGGGCCCCTTTTTTTCTCTCTCTCTCTCTCGCGCGCGCGCCGGAGCGGGAGCATCCTGCCGGCGCGCGTGCATGCAGGCGCGTCAGAGGCCCCCGCGCCCACACAGAAGGCAGGGGCGCCCGGGCGTCCGGCCGCCCAAGGGGCCTTTGTTTGCCGGCGATCGCGGCCGCGCCGGCCCGGGGACGCCCCGTACGAGCACATGCCACCGGCGCGGCCAGCCGTCAAAAGCCTCGCCCGCGCACGGGCGCGCCCACACTCCCGCGCACGCCGGGACAAGCCACCACGCATAGATGGATGTTTGTTATGAGGCCGGCGGCTTGGCCGCGTTGCCGTCGTCGGCGTACACTCATTTGGGCCATATCCCGGCTTGGTCCCTTCTCGGCGGCGCGGTGTTTGCCGATCGGTCACGCTCGCCGCCCTTTGCCGGGCCCTTCTTGCCGTGCCTCCCCGGGGTGGCCTGGGCGCGTGCCGGTTCGCGCGCAGGCGCCCAGGCTCCCCGGTCAAGGGGCCGGCGACAGGCATCCCGCCTCCCCTTGCCGGCCTCGATGCCCCCCAACGGGGAGGCCGGGTAGCCCGGGCTCTCTGGACACACGCGCGCACGCCACACACAGACACACCCACACGCACACTCACTTGCATCCATGGCCAGGCCGACAATCTCCCGAGGGCGCACCAGGGGCGCGCGCTATATGGCCGTTGCGAATGCCTGGCAGGCCGGATTCGGGGCGACGGGCGGACGCTAATACACACACACACACATACATCCCCTCACACAGAGGCTCTTCCCTCGGGGGCCTGGCCACCGCGCCCTTGGCAAACATTGCCGGCCCCATGCCGACCACTCGTGCCGCCCCGACGATCGCCCAGGCGAGGGAGGGGCGCGGGGCGCCCAGCGCAAACGAGGGTACCCCCACGATACGCATGTCCTCCCCGTGCCTGCGCCGCGTATCGCCCCTCCACGCACCCTCCCGAGGCGCATCATGCCCGGTGGGCCAACCATTCAATGTCCACTCCCTGCTCCCCCCCCCCTCTCTCTCTCTCTCTCCCTCCTTCACACAAACACCACAGCCTGGCAGCCCGGCGGCCGGCACGGTGGACACACAGGCCGCCCGCGCCCGACGCCCCCGTGTCGGGGTCCCACCCCACGTCCTAGCCCGACGCGATGACGCCGCCGCGTCCCTGCCGCCCGTTTCCATGCCGGTCTCGTCCCCTGCGGGGGGCGCCGGCCGATCTCGGTCTAACTACCAGACCCCGCGGCAGAGGCCTGTTCGCTCCCATCCGTGCGCTGGTGGCCAAAAGGCACAGCCATGTAAATGTGCGTGTCTGTCAGGAACACACGAGCATGTGCGCGCGCGAGGTACACACACACACACACACACACACGCTGGACCCCGGCAGACCGCCCCGCAATCGGCAGCCGCTCCACCGGAAGGGCAGGAGGACCGAAGGAAAGCCCCCGGCCCCTGTCCGCCCTGGCACGGCGGTTGTGGACTAACACAAAAGAGCCCGGGCGACATCGCGCCCCGGGGCCCGGCTGGCTGCCCCATCTGGCGGCCGAGACCCCTCCCAAAGGAGATGCACAGGCGCCTGCGCGCGCGCGCCCGAGGCGCCCACCATTACGGCGACACGGTGCCTGAGCCCCGGTGGCGGTCGGCCTCCGGGAGGAACCGGGCCGCCCCAAAGGCCCCCGCGGTGGGGCAGCCGCCGGTGCCGAGGCCGGGCGCGCCGCCCTGCCTAAGAGGCCACCGGGAGCCGGCGGCAACCCATGTCCCCAGGGCACGCTGCTCGCCAGGCGCCCGGGGTCCGGCCTCTGACAGGCGCCCGGGCCGCGCCCGGCGCACATCTGCCCGGTGGGCGTTTGCAGATGCGCGCGCCCCCCACGCGTGAAAGTCCCAACGCCAGGGGGCTCCGGCGGACCACGCAACCGCCCCGTCCCCCCCCCCCTTCTCCCGGCCTTGCTTTTTGGGCGCCGGGACTCTCGGTTTCATCCTCCCCGGCCGAGGAAGAGCCCGCCGCAGGTCCGCCAGCCGCCGGGCCGGCCCCCGAACCCCAGAGATCTACTGGCGGCATGGGCGCATCTGTTTGCATGCAAAATGCACACACACACATACATGTATGTGCATGCAAGCGTGCATGTGCGCGCGTGTGCATGTATGTATATACGTGTGTGTGTGTGTGTGTGCGCGCGCGGATGCGTGCACCGTGGCAGGCCCGTGGGTGCCATTCCGGGCGCCAGCCGCCACGGCGAACCGAATCATCGCCGCACTCGGGACCCCGGGAAGGGGGGCCGGCCACACACACACACACACACACACACACACACAAGCGCGCGCCTGGTCGCATCAGGGAGGTCCGCAAGATCACCCATGACCCGTGTCACATCCGGCAACGCCCGCCATCGACGGCGGGCCCGGCGTCACGCACCGCGGCCGCCACGCGGCGAGGCCCGGCTCGCCCGAGAGAAGCATGCCGGCGCGTGCTGGCTCGCACGGTTGCGCCTCCGCCGGTCCGCCTAGACCATGGGCAGCGCGCGACCCCTGAACATCGGGGCTCCCGGAGTGGCCGGCCGTTCACGGATGGGACACACGCGTGCCCTCCCCCGCCCCCCCCCCCCTGGCACCTGATCCGCCTGCATCCTGGCCGCCAATGCCCGTGCTCAGTGGGCTCATGTGTCCTCGCGCCTCACTTCAGGCGCCTGCCTGCCTGCTCCGCCCTGCCCCTCGCCCCCCCCCCCCCCCCCC
>NW_009242984.1:257462-273350 GCF_000388065.1 Fonticula alba | reverse complement strand
CCCCCCCCCCCCCCCCCCCACCTGCCCGCGCGCACACATCTTTCCCTGTGTGTGTGTGTAGCTTCCGTCCAGGATGCACAAACTCGCAACTGTATTGGCCCCAGCCCGGACCCGGCGCCCGGGGGAAGGAGGGAAATGCGTGACAAGGGCGCAAGCAAGCTTGCCAAGCTCACGCAGCCCGGCATGCATAGGCCGCCCTGTCGCCCGCCCCGCCCGTCCCCCGGAAGACAGAGGCCCACCAGACAAGGGGCAGAGAGAAGGAGTTGACACACAAGGACAGGTCCAGACCGCTGGCAGGCGGGGCACGAAGGAAAAAAAAGGGGAAACCCCGGCAACGAGGGGGCAAAAGAGGAGGGGAGAACGGCCAAAAGCACGCAACCACACCTGCCCCGCCGCCTCCCGTCAAACGGTCTCCAGCAGGGACCCCCCGGCGGCACACTCGCCGTCCGACTCGTCGGACCCCGACGCATCCATGCACGGGAAGTACTGCTGCCCGGGGGGGACCACCAGGCCGGCCCCGGGGGCCATGCGGCCCGGCGACCCGGCCAGGCATGCCCCCCCGGCGGAGGACAGGCTCTCGGCCGAGGCGGCGGCGGCCAGGGCAGCCGCCGCAGCGGCCGCCGCCGCCGCCCCCGGATACGCCGGCCCGGCGTAGCTCCCGGCCCCCGGGTCCTCGGCCCCCGGGACATGGCCCCACCAGCTGGGACTACCGGGCCGGCGGTCGCCCAGCGACAGACGCTCCCGCGACCGGATCGACCGCGTGGGGAGCCGCGCACGCGAGGGGGCGTCCCCGGCGGGCCGCGGCCCGGCGGCCACCGGCGGCGGCGAGGGCGACGCCCGGCCCGGC
Source organism: Fonticula alba (assembly GCF_000388065.1). Taxonomy (NCBI): domain Eukaryota; order Rotosphaerida; family Fonticulaceae; genus Fonticula; species Fonticula alba. The sequence continues at coordinate 272,503 of NW_009242984.1, read as the reverse complement.
GGCTCCTGCGCCGACAGGAAGAGACTCATCAGCGAGTGGGACTTGGTGATGGGCGGCACCGGGTGCGGGCGATTCCGCCCGACGAAGCCCCCGGCCCCGGGGCTCGGCTCCGAGCCCGGCGGCCCCGGCCCGACATCCCCCCCGGCCGCCGGGTCATACCCCGGCAGGGGGCTCGGCGGCATGCTACTGAAGAAGCGCCCCCCGCCGCCCCCGGCCGACAGGGAGTAGCACGAGGAGGACGAGGAGGAGGAGGAGGAGGACGAGGACGAGGAGCTCAGCGACACAGGGCCACCGGTCCCGCCAGCCCCGTGCGGCTGCTGCGGCTGCTGCGGCTGCTGGTGATGGTAGTGCGGGTGGTGGAAGAGCCCGAGCCCGGCCGCCTCGCTCGAGGACCCGCCCGGGTGGAAGGCGTGCGGCGCCCGCATCAGGGCCGACCCGCCGCCCGGCGACGCCGGGTACATGGACACCGGGCTCAGGAGCAGACCCACGCCCGGGGCGCCGGGAGTGGCCCCGGCCCCGGCCCCGGCCCCGGCCCCGGCCCCCGGCCCCGGCCCCAGGCCGCACACATCCGCCGTCTGAATGTAGAGCTCCATGCTGCGGGGGTGCTTGCGGTTGGGCCCGGCCATGGTCATGGACAGGGCCACCGGGGCCGATGTGTCATCGTGCTCCGGGAGCAGGGGCCGCGGCCGCACGCCGCCCGGCGTGGTCGAGCACGCAGACCCCGGCCGCGGGCTGCCGCCGGCCACCAGGCCTGTTGGGGTGGCTGCCGGCGCCGGCGCCGGCGCTGTCGTGGCCGCCGCCGCCGCCGCCGCAGCCGCCGCCGCCGCAGCCGTCTCCGGGAAGGCCGACACCACCGCCTCGCAGAAGGACTTGGTCGTCACACAAAGCATGAGCGACGAAGGCCCAGCCGGCAGGGCAGCGGCCTCGGGCCCAGGCAGGGTCCCCGCCGCCGCCGCCGCCGCCGCCGCCGCCGCCGCCTCGGCCGAGGAGCCGGCGGAGGAGGAGGAAGACAAGCACGAGGAGGAGGACGACGACGAGGAGGGAGGAGACCCCCCGGTGGGCAGGTGCGCGCTCAGCCACGCATCGGAGTTCATGCGCCGGGCCTCATTGTGCGTGTGCAGCATGAGGCTGTGGTGCCGCGGGCAGTACATGGTCGTGTAGGCCGACGGCTCGCACAGCCCGGGGTACTGCCGGAAGAAGGCCTTATACCCGCCGGACATGACATACACCTCCGGGTAGTTGAGGTTCGGGTAGTAGGTGGCCGACATGACCTTGCGGTCCCAGCCGCGCAGGCGCGCGAACATGTCCGGCCCGCGCTTCTTCGAAAACTCGCAGTGGAAGATGATGAGTGTCCGGGCGGCCGGGGCCGCCGGGCCCAGGCGCACCGCCTCCCCCGGGTTCGGCAGCTCGGCCATCAGCATGTGCCACATGTCCACCTGCAGGTGGATGTTCACCGCGCCCCGGATGTGGCCCCCCTGGAACTCGAAGGGATACCGGCTGTCGATGATCAGCAGCCGGTCAAAGAGCCCGGAGAACTCCCCGCACAGGACCCGCGCCACGGTTTCCGCGCTGATGCGCATGTGCGACTGGTCCTCCAGCGGCAAGATCCGATTGTACGGCCGCCCGGAAGTCGTGAAGGCATTGGTTGTGGGGGCCGCGGTCGCCGCCGGGAGGGCGCCGCCGGCCCCGGCGTCGAGTGTGGCCGTACTGGCCGCGGCCACCGACCGGCTGCCGGGCCCCGGCCCCAGGCCGCCGAGGCCGACGCCGCCGACGCCGGCCAGCGATGCGGCCCGCGTGGTCGCATGCGCGGGATGGCTGCCGCCGCCGGGCCCTCGGCCGGCATGGGCACCATCCGGCCCGCCGAGGGCCGGGGCCGAGGCCATCGGCGGCAGCGCCTCGCACGCCGATCGCGCCACCGGGCCCGGCCCGGGCAGCGCATGGAAGGAGTGCAGCCCGCGCGCCGGCCCGGCCGGAGCCTGCCCCAGGCCGAAGGGCCCGGCGGCTGGCAGGGCCATCGGCACCGGCCGGCTGCCCATCGACGCCGAGGCCGACCGCCAATGCTGGGACTCCATCGACATGGAGGACGGCCGCCGCCCGTGCCCGGACCAGTGGTCCTGGGCCGACCCCCCGGTCGGGGCCGCCGACCAGGCGGCATGTGCCGGCAGAGGGCCACCACCGGCCGCCGCCGCCGCCGCCGCCGCCGCCGCCGATCCGGCCACTTGGGACTCATCGCCGGGGTCGGTGGCCAGCATGGTCACGTCGCCGCCGAAGTAGTCGGCGTCCTGCGAGGCAAGGACCTCCGGGCCACTGGCACCGAGGCTGGACCCGGACTCGGGCCCCGCGCCGAGCATGCCCAAGTACCCGGGACCCGGGGGGAGGGGCGATTCCGCGCGGCTGGCCGTGCCACTGCCCCCGGACATGGCCCCGCCGAAGGGCAGGTCATCGACCATGGCCAGGCCTGCCACCGCGGCAGCGGCCGCCGCCGCCGCCGCCGCCGCCCCGGGGCTGGCCGTGGAGCACGACAACTTCCGGTACTTGGTGAAGGAGGGCCGCGCCACCGGCGACCCGGGCGACGGGAGGATGGCCCCCAGGTCCGAGGCGGACCCGGCCCGGGCCAAGTCCCCGACCGAGCCCGCCGAGCTGGCCGGCAGGCCGCTGCCGCTCCCCAGCGGCGACCACACGTGCAGCGGAATGGCCGACGCCGCGGAGGCCGGCCGGCCCCAGGCCGCCGAGCCGGCCTCCGCACTCAGCCGGTGATGGCCACCCGGGCGCGCCGGCGGCCCGGCGGCGCCCATCCCCGGGCGGAACCCCGCCCCCAGGGAGCCGCCGCCGCCGCCACCGCCGCCGCCGCCGCCACCACCGCCGCCACCGGACGCCCCCTCGCCGATGCTGGCCAGGGAGCCGAGCGACGGCGAGCGCGACCCCTCGGCCAGCAGGGAGAAGGAGCTACACGACGAGGAGGAGGACAGGGCCCCGGCCGCGCGGGCAAAGTCATGCGGCGCCCCGGTGTCATACTGGATCGATGCCCGCCGGGCCCCGGCCAGCGGGCCCAAGCGCGGCAGCTCCCCCGACGAGACGCTGCTACTGCTGCTCCGGTGATGCAGGGTACCCGAGCGCCAGGACCCGGGCAGGCCGCCGGGGCCCGGGCCGCCGGCGCCTGCGGCCCCCGTGCCGAACCCCGCGGCCGCCGGCAGGGGAAGCCCCCCGGCTGGAGCCGGGGACCCCGTCCGGTTGGCATGCTGGACGGGCGCCGGCGCCGCCACCGTTGCCATCGAGGGCGAGGGCGAGCTCGAGCCCGGCAGCGAGCTCGAGCCCGGCAGCGAGCTCGTGCCAGGCCCGGACCCGGACCCGGACCCGGACACGCCCTCGCTCGGAGAGGACCGGAGCCAGGCCAGGAAGCGCTCGCGCTCGATGACCGACCCGGGGGTCCCAGCCGGCAGGGAGGGACTCGGGTCGGCTGAGGCCCCGGTCGTGGTGAAGGACGCCTCCGGCGCCGGGGCCGACGACATGGCCGCCCCCGCCTCCGCCGCCGACGACGATGACCCCGACGACGAGGATGATGACGACGACGACGACGACGACGACGACGACGACGACGACGACGAAAAGAGACCCGGGAACCCGGGCAGGGTGCGCTTCGACCGGTCCGGATGCAGCAGGCGCTGGAAGAAGGAGTGCTTGGTCGGGGCGCTCGGATCGCCGGCCGAGCCACCAGCGCCGCTGCCGCCGCCGCCGCCGCCGCCGCCGCCGCCGCCGCCGCCGCCGCTGCTGCCGCCGGCACCAGCCCCCCCGGCCCCGGGCCCCGGCTCGGACGAGTGGTAGTCCGACAGCATGCTCCGCAGGGCCCGATTGGCTCGGGCCTTGCGGGACTCCTTCTTCGGGGCCGGGGCCCCGTCGAGGCACATGCCGGCCGCCTGGTCGGCTGTCGGGCTGGCCGCCAGCGACGAGGAGCCCGGCCCGGCGGAATGGGCATCCTCCTGCGAGGAGGACCCCCATTCCGTGGCCGAGTCGTCCATCGGGTCCACCAGGGTGAAGCTGTCCTCATCCTCGCCGAGCATCGACAGGCTGTCGGTGTCCGAAGCCGGCGGGGTGCCCATCGAGTCGGTGGCGGACCCCGGCACGTCGGGCTCCGCCAGGGGCGGACACATGGCCCCCGGCGCCGGGGCCCCCCTGCCCGCCGTGGCCGGTCCACTCGGCGACATGAGCAGCCCCTCCTCCGGCAGGGCCGGCCGGGCCGAGAGGGACCGCGCCCGCGTCAACACCGGCGTCCGGCCCCCGGAAAAGAGCATCAGCTCCGGCAGCTGGAGCCCGCACATGGAGTCCTCCTCCAGGTAGGCCAGCGACCCGGTGGACCCCATGGTCCCGGCGGCCCCGGCGGCCCCGGCGGAGGTCGCCCCCTCGGCCGGCCCCGGGGACCCGGCACGCTCGCCGGCCGGCTCGGCCAGACCGCCCGACCCCGGCCCCAGGGGCGAAAAGAGGGCACATGTGGGCACCCGAGCGCCGGGGGGCCCCGGGGTCGAGGCCACCGGCGCCCGGGGCCGCTCGCCGATCGGCGACATGGCCGACACATCCAGCAGGGAGGACTGCTGCCCGCCGGCCGCCGGCGCCTGGCGAAGGTCACTCGCCCGCAGGCCCAGCGACAAATTCTCGAGGGCCTGCTCGGCCGCCCGCAACGACGACATGACCAGCAGTCGCCGCGCCGTGCCCGGCGACAGGGGCGGCGCGCTGTACCGCGATGGGCTCACCTGCGGGCCGTCCCACCCGGCGGCCGACCCGTCGGCCCCCGGCGACAGCGGGCTCAGCGAGGGGTCCCGCTCGTCCTCCTCGGCATCGGCCTCCTCGGCGAGGGAACTGCCCGGGCCCCGGGGCCCGGGGCCCCGGCCGAAGGACCCCCCGGGCCCGGGCTCCGGCGAGTGCAGGGCACTCAAGCTTGCCAAGGGGGCACAACCGCCCGGCAGGGCGGACGCCGGCCCCACACGCGGCCCCCGCCCGGCGCTCCCCGGCGCCGGGATGTGAATCGGCGATGGCCGACAAGCAAACAGGGTGGCCGTCGACCCGCGCCGGGTGAGCCGGGCCCCGGGCTCCCCCCCGGCCGGGGCACTTGGCAAGGGCAGCGGCGCAAAGGACGCCGGCGGCATCCAGGCCGTGGCCGAGTGCGACCGGGGCACGGCATCCCGGGCCGCCGCCGGGTAGAGGGCCCCCCGGCGGCAGGCCGGCCACCCGCACGGCGGCCCGGCCCCGGCCTCCGCGTCACATGCACACGGCCCTGGGGCTGGCCGTGCCGGCACCGACGGCGAGTGGGACAGGGAAAAGGGCTCGACCGCCGTGGTCGCCGGCGCCGGCGCCGCCACCGGCCCGGCGATCGGGGAAAAGGCCAACGTCGGGGAGAAGGAATAGCGCGCAGGCTGCCGGGGCCATGTTGCCCGGCGGGCCAGAGAAGGCCCCGAGGCAAAGGGAAGGCGCCCGCAGGGTGGACAGCGAGTGAGTGAGAGGGTCTCCGGGCGTCGGTGCCGGTGCCTGCCGCCGGTTGTGTGCGGCGCCTGGCCGGTGGCCGGCCGGCTGCGCGCCGGGGCGATCCCCGGCGAAGGGCAGCACACATGCGCGCGAGCAGACTCGCCCACACACACACATACACACACACACACACAAAGGGGGAAAGAAAGAGCAAACCCGGCGGCACGGCACGGCACGGCACGGCACGGCACGGCATGAGGCAAGGGGCGAGGCAGGGACACGCACCGTGGAGGTGGCGCCGAAAAAGGGGCGCAGTAGGGGGTTCGAATCGTCCGGCACCAGGGCATCGGAGGCCGGGCGCTTGGGGGCCTGGCCCGTGGCCAGCCGCGGCCCATCCTCCCCGGCCGGGAGTTGCTCGGGCTTGGGGACGTGCACCGACTCGCCGGTGCCGGCGCTTGCCGGGCGCGGCCGGCTCACCGGCGCGAAGGCCTCCGGCTCCGGCGTCACGCCGCCATCGGCCTCGGGGATCGGGCTCCGGCCGCCAGCCAGCCCCAGCCCCGGGGGCTGGTCCGGGTCCGGGCCCGGGTCCGTGCCGGTGTCGGTGCCGGTACCGGTACCAGTGTCGGGGTCGGGGTCGGGGTCGGGCCCGGCGTCGGTGCCGGTGCCGGTGCCGGGGTCGGTGTCGGCATCCGATCCCGAGGCCGAAGCCGGCCGGGGGCCCTGCCGCGCGTGGAACAGCCGCCACGCATCGGCCCCCGGGTCGGAGAAGAGCCGCACACCGGGCGCCCGCGGGGGGGAGTCGCCCTCGGCCATCGGCGCCGTCGTGCTGCTGCCCCCCACGTCGGGGACGCATGCCACGCCGTCCACCGACGAGGAGCCGGAGAAGTCCAACAACGAAGATGGCCCATGGTGGTGGAGGTGGGGGTGGTGGTGGTGGTGGTGGAGGAGGAGATGAGGATGGTCGTCATGGTAGTCGTGGAGAAAGCGCAAGGGCGACCGGGCCACCGACGCATGGGGGTCGTGCTCGGTGTTCCCGCGCGGGCTGTCAATTTGGGCCTCCTGCAGCGAGGAGGTCACCGCGTGGATGGAAAAGGGCAGGCAGGCGGTGGCCCCGTCATCCGGGTTGGTGACCAGATCCACGGCCGGGCGGCCCCGGGCCCCGACCACCGGCCGGACCGGCGACAGCCCAAGCGGCCCGAGCGGCGTCCCATACGGCGAGTAGGGCGACGAGGGGGCCGGCTGTGTGCGGTAGCCGCTGATCATCGGCGGCGGGCTGTTCTCCCGGGACATGGCGCTACGCGCGCGCGCGAGGCCGGGGCAGGGCACCCGAGGAGGGGGCGGCGAACAGCCGGGCGCGCAGCGGTGGCGGTGGCACGTGCGTGCGTGTGCTGGGCAGTATGCGTGTGTGTGTGTGTGTGTGTCTGCACGTGCAGGCGTCGGTGCCGAGGGCAGGGGCGGTGGCGGCGGCGGCGGCGGCGGCGTTGACGTGTATGAGGCGGAGGGAGGGGAGCTGAGCGGAGGGAGGTGTCGGTGCGTGATGTGTATATGGATGGGTGTGCGTGGCAACAGGGGGAGAGATGGGGGGAGGCGCGGTGCGCGTGTGGCGGGGAGTTAGACGCAGATCGGCCCGACTTCAGGCCTCCCCCTGCCCCCGCCGTTCCCTCGCAGTGCCCGCGGGCGGTGTGTGCGTCTGTGTGTGAGCTTCTCTCGGGGGCTGGGATCTTCAGCCTGGGGCCCGGCGAGAAGCGGCAGGACGGGCATAGGGACGCGGGCATGCGCCGGGCCCGGCTGAAGTGGGTGCCTGCCCAGCCAGGCCGATGACCGGGAAAGATCGCCTACACGGACGCCGGGCCGGGGAAGGGGCGGGGCGGGGGGCGAGCGAGCGAGCGAGCGAGCCCCTGGGCGCACCAGGCCTCCGGCTCTCCCGTCACCGGAGACGGGGCGGGGGCGGCGAGCCAGGTGAGCGTGCGGCGCGCAAAGAAAGAAAAAAAAAGATACACCTGTTTCTAAAGCCCCCACAAGACGGGGAGAATAGGCCCGCCCGCCGGGGCCAGGGGGGGGGGGGGGCAGCGGAACACCCCGGGGACGGGGGCGAGCCGCGCAAGCGGTCGCGAGCGCCCACACATGCGCCGGGATGTGGGGCAGGATATCCGCTGGGAGTTGCCCGGGCGGCTGGCGCACACACACACACACACACACACACACACACACACACACACCCTCCCCCTCCCTCGTTGCAAACGCATGCCAGGCATCTGCCGCTCGGGCCCTTCCCTGCTCTCCTGCCCCCGGGGCCCCGGACCGCGCGCAGGCCCGGCCTCGGGAGAGGGGCCACCCACCGGGGCGCAGGCTTGGGGCCCTTGTGTCGTGCACGCGCGGGGCGGCCGCCCCCGCCGCCGTGCGGAGCGGCCTCCACAGAAAGCCCGCCCCCCCCAGGCTGGGACCACCACCACCGGCATGATGCGCCCCCTCCTGGGCCGCGCCCCTCCCCCTGTGGGCGCCAGCCGCCGGGTCCCCTGGCCGTGCGGCCCGGCGGCGCGTGTCGGCCTCGAGTTTTTAAAATTCAAAATCCCCCCCGGGAAAATAACGCCCAGACAGGCGACGCAACCCGGCGCGCACACACACACACACACACCTTCGTGCGTCGGCACAGAGTCGCCCTCGGGGGAGCCCCGGAGAGAAGGCCCCCCGCCTCCCCCTCGTCCCTTCGGTTCCCGACCGCCAGCCGGGGGCAGAGGAATGCGTCCTCGCCGACCCGGAGGCGGGCCCCGCCGGCGAGGGCCTTCTTCCGTCCTGGCAGTCGCCCGGCGGGGGGGGGGGGGGGGGGGGGGGGGGCGGGGGGGGGGGGGCCGCTCCCCCGGAAAAGCCACAAACACACACACACACACACGCGCACGTCAGTCGGCGCGTCGCCGTGCCGGCGCCCGGACGGCGCAGCACCTCCCCCCGTGGGCGGGGCCCTCCCGCGGCCGGGCACACGGCCCCCAAGCATCGAAGCATGTGCCGGCAGCCGGCCGCAGCCCGGACCGCCGGCGCAGCCCCGCAGACACACCAGCCCGCCGGCCGGAATGGCAGTCGGCATTTCCCGACACGCGCCCGCGCTGTTCGCCCCGACGCCCTGCCGCACCCTCGCCCCTGCGGGCCTTCGCGCGGCCGCGGCCGCGGCCCGCAGAGAGGGGCTCCAGCCCGCGCAGCCAGACCGCCTCCAAGCCAATGCGCCCCCGCCCCCCGTCGTCCACCCTGCCCCGGGGCAGATGCTAGACCGCACGACAATATGGGCCTTGCTCGCGCGGCCCGCCCGCCCCCCCCCGGGGGGAGACCAATGCGGACGGATGCCCCTTCTTCCCGGGCCTCTTGGTCGCGGCTACGCCGGGGCATGCGCGCGCGCGCGCACGCACCGGGCTAGTCCTCGCGCCCTCCGCGTCGCACCCCCCCCCCCCCCCGAGCCGGCTGCGGGGTGGTCCCGCACACATTTCCGAAACCCGGCGGTTCTCCGCCCGGAGAAAGGCCGCCCTGCCGGCCCCCCACCATCCAGCACGACCAGGCGCCGGGCCCAGATGCTTGGTACTCCGGCGCCGGGCGGCCCCCGCGGCGTTTAGCATCCGGCCGCCGATTCGCCGCAACCCTGGGCGCCTTTGCATTGGGCCCGGAGCATGGCCGTGCTGCTGAGCCCCTGTGTGTTTCACGGCCCCCAGGCTGGGGGCCAGTGTGCCGACGGACCTCCGACAGGCCCCGGCTCGGTTCCCACACTGGCGCGCGCGCGCCGCGCCGGGGTGCGTCCGGGCGCGAGGCGCCCTCAACACAGCGAAAGAGCGGCAGAGAGAGGGAGAGAGAGAGAGAGAGAGAGAGAGAGACCCTCCGCCCCTCAGTGACAGGGGCAATATGAGGCAACCGGCCAGCCCACGCAGCGTCTAGGCCGCGCGTGCCCCACGACAGGGGGGGGGGAGGGGAAAAAAACAAAGGATCAGCCTCATTTAAAATCCACCAGTTATATGCGCGCGTCCTCTTCCTTTCCACCCCCCCCCGCCGCCAAATGGAGAAGCCACGGCACAGCAGACGCCACCCGTGAGCGCGTATCACGCGCCACACCGACACGGATCACGGGCCATGCGCTGGCAGCGCGCGATCGGTCCCCTGGCCGAGAGGCCGGAGCAAGGGAAAGCCCGCAACCCGGGCCCCACACGGTTACAAGGGCGGCCGGGAATCAAACTGCCAACCGTGCACGGCGGTTTCGTTCGGGCAAGATCTGGCCCGCCGCGGTGCCTGCCCCCCCCCCCCCCCCCCCCCCGCCCGGTGGCGGCGAGAAGGCGCGGCCGCTGGCCGAGCGCGGGCGGGCCACACGGCGCGACCAGATCGCCAGAGCCGGGCATCGGGCGCATCAAGGACAAGAGGCCGCCCGCTGCTCCCGAGGCCCCCCTGCGGGGCGCCCGCATCTCGCTCCCTCCCCCCCCCCCTCCACTCTCCCCTGCCCTCGCCCCCCGGTGCCTGCTCCTTGCTGTCCCTTCCTTTGTCCTCCTTGCCGGCCGTCGTCGGCCACCTGCCCGCCCGCCCGCCCGCCCGCCCGCCCGCCCGCCCATCCGGCCCTCCGCACGCGCCCACATACACGCACACACGCGGCCGCCTCCCTGCGAAAGCATGACCGACCGAGGCCCCGATCCCCGGGGCCGCTTTGCGCCTCAGCTTGCGGCCGGTCGGCCGGGCGCCGTGCCCCCTGGCACACCGTCGGCCTGGAGCGTGCCGGCCGGATCCGGGCTGCCCTTCGCACGGCCAGTGCCGCCGGCCAGCCGGCCACCGATCGCCCCCTCCGCCGCTGCCGGCGCGCCCTCGCCCCGGCCCTCGGTCGCCGAGAGTACGCATCCCCTCGTCGCGCTCCCCCCCTCCCTCCCCCTCGACTTCCCCTCGCCCCTGACTCTGTGACCCTCCACCCACGCCCGCCCCCCCCCCTCCCCCAGTGAAACGCCAATACCAGCTCCAACACCAGCAACGCCAGCAGCAGCAGCAGCAGCAGCAGCAGCAGCAGCAGCAGCAGCAGCCGCAGCCGCAGCCGCAGCAGCGCGACCCGGGCGGCCCGGCCCTGCACCCGGCCGACCTGGACATCGTCACCGAGGTGGCCGCCACCTCGCAGCTGGAGAAATCCCTCCTGGCCCTCGCGGCATGGGTCAACTTCCGCGTACGCCGCAACCGCCTCCCTCCCCTGCTCCCTGTCACCCTCCCCTCCCTCCTCGCCCCCCCCCCTCCCCCTTGCGCTGACTGCGCTCCCCCTCCCCACCCCGTGAAAGATCTCCAGCGAGTGGGACGACTGCATGGCGCCCGGCCTCCCCCCGGCCGGCAAAGCCCCCTCCCTCCGGGCATCCGGCGCTTCGTCCTCCGGCGGGCAGTACCACTCGGCCCGGTCGCAGGGGTCCAGCGCGGTCGGGCCCCGGGGCTGGCGCACCCCGGCACACGCGCACGAGCAGGCCCTCGGCCTCCTGCGCGGCCACCCCCCAGCCGGCGGGTCGGCGATGTCCGGGCTGGCTCGCCGGACCAGTGCCCACCTCCGCCGGGCCCTTGGCCGAGTGACGGATGCCACGCAATCCGGCCGAGTGCGACTGGCGGAGGGGCTTCTGGCGGCCTGGCGGCCGGCCGGCGACCCGGGCGTCGCCCCGGCCCAGGACCACCTCCTGGGGCTCCTGCTCCGGCAATTCACCTTCCCCTGGCTGGTGCTGGCCCTGGAGGCATTGGTGTTGAATCGGCACCGGTGGCAAGCCGGGCCGAGCATCCTCCACCGGGCGGCCGACACCCCGGCCGACGGCCGCCTGGCCGCCGAGCCGTGGCACCGGCTGGATGCCGCCTCGCCGGACGACCTGATGCCTGTCCTCCTCCAGGTATGTCCCCCCCCCTTCCGTGCCCCTCCTGGCAAGCGCCGGGCGCGTCCTTTCCATGCGTCCATTGCCCCGCCCCGCCCCGCCGCCCGGGCCACTTGATCTGACTGTGGTGCCCTTCGCGCTGGTCTTGCGCGCCCCGGCCGGCCGGGCCACCCGGCGCGCAGAACGTCCTGACCAGCCCCTTCCTGGAATCGCAGTTTGCCGGGCCCGCGGCCGCACGGGGAGCCCGCGGCGGTCGCGAGTACCCCATCATGTGTGGGCTGCACTTCATCCGGCTCTTCCTGGAGATAGCCCTCTTCCTGGATGCGGCCAAGCAGTGCCGGATCTTCATCAGCCCCGGATCCGAGGCCGGGGTTGACGCTCCGGCCGCCGCCGATACCCCCGTCGGCCAGCAGCGCGACTTCCTTCTCTTCCCGCGGGTGCGCCACCTCCGGGACCCCGGCCTTGCTCGATCGTCCCGGCCCCCTCTTACACGTCTTCCCTCGCTGTGTCCCTGTCGGCGTCCCTCTTTGCGTCGCTCTTCCTTTCTCCACAACCCCCTCCCCCCCCCGCCTTTGTGGCATGTACACACACACACACACAGGATGCCCCCGCGAAGTCCACCTGGGCATTGCTCACCCTCTTCGGGCGGTCTGCCTGCCAGGGGGAGCTGGCCGAACGCCTGGCCGACGCGGTCCTCGCGCCGGCCGCCGGCGACACTTCCCCCGGCGGCCCGGACGGCCACTTCTCCCGGTCCCTGTCGACCCTCTCGCTGGGGGAAACCGACGCCGGGGCCGCGCCCAGCTGGTTCGAGCAGCGCCCGGTCGACGAGCGCCGGTGGCACGTGTCGGACCTCGGCCGGGACCTGGCCGACGGCGCGGTGCTGGCCCGGCTGCTGGAGGTTCTGCGCCCGACACGAGCGCACCTCCTGCTCCATGTGCGTGTCCCCCCCCCCTCCTGGCCCAGCTATTTCCCCCCCTGTGGCATCGCCACTCGCCCCGGCCCGCGGGTCTCCATCTTCGACACCACCCCCGGCCCAGGACTCACCCTGCCCGCCCCCCCCCCCCCCCCTGCCTTCTCAGTCCCTGCAACTCCCGGCCCGGATCCCGGCCGAGCGCTTCGCCAACTTGAACTTCGTCCTGCAGCAGCTCCAGGCGGCCCTCGGGCTGCGGCTGCTGTCATCCACCGGGCGCAGCCTGGCCTCCGGCGATGACCGGACCGCGGCCGGGGTGCTGTGGTCGGTCTTCGCGCGGGGCGCCCTGCCGCGGCTGCTGTCGACCGAGCGCCTGGCCGCCGAGGCGGCCGCGGTCCGGCGCCAGGGCCCCCGGTCGGCCGGCGGGTCCCCCTCGCCCGGGGCCGGCTCCCCGGGCCAGGACCCCAAGCGCCTGGGGGCCAAGCGCCCCGGGCCGGAGGCCGAGCCGCCGGCTTCCAGCCTCCCCCGGCCGCGGCTGTCGGACCCGGGGCCGGGGCCGGGGCCGGGCTCGCCGCCGGGCCCCGGGCTCGGCGACGACTCGGCCTCCGCCGCGGCGGTTCTCTACATGAACAGCCCGCTGCTGAGCCACCTGGTGGACTGGGCCCGGGCGGTGTGCGCCGCGCAGGGGGGCCCGGGGCTGGTGGTCCGCGACGCGGCCGGGTCCTTCGCCGATGGCCGGGCCCTGTGCGCCCTGCTGGCCTTCTACTTCCCCGGGCAGCTGGCCTGGGAGCTGGTCCGGCAGCACACCACCCGCACCGGCGACCGGGCCCTGTCGGCGGCCGAGCGCCGGCTGGATCCGACCCTGGCCGGGCTGACCGGGCCGGAGGCGGCCGCGGCCCGGCGCCACCGGGCCGACCAGCTCCCGCCGCTGTTTTCCGTGCACTTCCGCGCCCAGGCCCCGGACGCCCTGGACTCCGGGCCGGAGCGCCTGCTGAATGAGCGCTTCAACCTGGCCCTGGCGGCGCACGCCTGCCAGCAGCTGGGCATCCCGGTGCTGGGTACGTTGCCCGCGGCAGGGGGGGGGGGGGGGGGGGAGGCCGTTTGGCGGCTCCGCCCCCGCGCCCTGCTCTGTCTGCCCCCGCCCCCGCCCCCGCCCCCCCGGTCCCCGGTGAGCCGGGCCCCTTCCCCCTTGCTAACCTCTCTCTCTCTCTCTCTCTCTCTCGGCCGGCCGCCTGGCCCGCTGCCCCTGCCTGTCTCCCTGCGCGCAGTGCGCCCGCAGGACCTCTCCGGCACGGAGCCCGCCGAGCAGGCGGTTCTCCTGTGGCTGGCGCACGTGGCGCACTTTGCCCTGGCGCGCGGCGGCCCCGGGCACCAGGCCGCGGCCATCATTCAGCGGCGCTGGCGTGAGCGCCAGGCCCGGCGGGTGGCCGGCACCGTGGCCAATGGCGCCCACTGGCCGGCGGCCGGGGCCGGGGCCGAGGCCGGCCATGGCAGCGAGCATGCGGCTCCCTGGCCAGCCGGGGCCGGTGGCAAGCCCCCCCCGGCGGGGGCTCGCACCGCCGGCGGCCCCGCCCCCTCGGACACGCACCTCGGCCGGCTGCGGCGGCTGATGACCGGCTTTTCGGCGCACCTTCGGGGGCATCTGGTTCGGCGCCGGGTCGGCGCCATCCGAAGCCTGGCCGTGGCCGGGCGGCAGCATCTGGCCCGGCGCCGGCTGCGCCTGGCCGGGCAGGCGGCGCTCATCCTGCAAACGGCCGCCCGCGAGCATCTGGCCCGGCAGGCGGCCCTGCGGAATCTGGCCGCCCGGCAGGCGGCCACGCGCATCCAGGCCGCCTGGCGGGGGCACCGGGTGCGGGCGGCCCTGCGGCCGGTGCGGGCGGTGGCCCGCCTGCAGGCGGCCGTGCGCCGGCGCCTGGCCGATGCCTCGCTGGCCGAGCGCCGGCAGGCGGTCTTCACCCTGCAGAATGCCGTGCGCGGGGCCTTCTGCGAGTCGGCGCTGCTGTGCTCGCGCTCGGCCGTGGTCTACCTGCAGCATGGGGTTCGCCACTGGCTGGCCCGCCGGGAGGCGCACCAGCTGGCCGTCGTCCGGGACCGGGCCTGGGCCGGGTCCACCCTGGTGGCCGGGCTGCTGGCGCACCGGGCCCGGGTGCGCCTGGCGGCCGAGCGTGATGCCGCGCACATCCTGGCCGCGGCCCTGCGCCAGCAGCTGGCCTTCCGCCGGGTGGCCCTGCGCTTCGAGGCGGCCGGTCGGCTGCAGGCGGCGGCGCGGCGCCTGACGGCCCAACGCCGGGTCCGGGCCGCCGCCGGCGACCTGGAAGCCCAGCGCCTGGCGGCGATCACCCACCTGCAAAGTCACTTCCGCCATGTGCGCGCGGCCCGGGCCCTGGCCCGGACCCGGGCCCAAGTCCACGCCCTGTGCCAGCTGCAGGCAGCCACCCGGGCCCGGCTGGCCAGCCAGCAGGTGGCCCGGCGGGCCCACGCTCGCCGGCTTCAAGACCAGCAGCTGGCCAACCGGGCCCGGGCCCACCAGGCTGCCTGCCTGATCCAGGCCACCTGGCGCGGGTACCGGGCCCGGTGCCAGGCGCGCGACCTCCGCCGGCTGCGCGACCGCGACACGGTCGTCGTGCGCGAGGACCTCATCGAGCTGTTCCAGGGTGCGTCCATGCGTGTGCTGCTGTTGTGTCCTTCTTCCTGCTCGGTGGCTGGTCGGTGGCTGGTCGGTGGCTGGTCGGTGGCTGGTCGGTGGCTGGTCGGTGGCTGGTCGGTGGCTGGTCGGTGGCTGCTCGATGGCTGGTCGGTGGCTGTTCTGTGGCTGGTCGGTGGCTGTTCTG
>NW_009242984.1:251452-254691 GCF_000388065.1 Fonticula alba | reverse complement strand
CCCCCCCCCCTCCGGCGCCACAGCCCACGTCCGGGGCTTCCTCGTGCGCAAGCACTACGTCCGGATGTGCCTGCTGGAGATGCCCCTGCGCCAGGCCCTCCGGCGACTGGTCACCTCGACCAGCGTGACGGCCATCGCCGACGCGTGCCGGCTCCTGCAGCAGGCCACCTCGCTGGCGCGGTCGGCCTCCTCGGCCACCATCAACTCGGCCCTCGGGCAGCCGGTGCAGCAGGAGCGCGCGCGCGCCGGCGTGCCCTCTGCCGCCGGCGCGGCGTCCCTCTCGGCGTCCGGGCTGTTCGCTGTGGCGGCCGACCTGGCCGGGGGCGGGGTGGCGCCGAGCCCGGCGCGGCCGGGTCCCGGGTCCCGGGCCTCGGCCCCCGGCCCCGGGCAGCTCCCCCCCGGCGAAGACCCCCGCACAATGCAGCACTATGCCCAGCTGGTGCCGGAGGACATCCTGCTGCTGGCCCGGTACCAGCCGAATCACCCGCTCCACCGGGAGGTGGTGTCCATCCTGGCCAACCCGGGGAGCGATCTGTCCGGGCTGTCGGGGCTCCTGGCCCGGGGCCGGCCGCTGCCCCAGCCGCCGGCCCTGCCGGCGGCCGATCACACGCCCACCCTGCCGCAGGTGGTGGCCACCCGCTGTGCGGCCCTCATCGCCAATGGCCTGGTCGAGTACCTGGTGGCGGTGCTGAAGTCGTGCGACCGGTCGCGGCCGCATGTGCACCTGGCCCGGCGGGCCCTGTGGGTCTTGGTGAACCTGTGCCTGCAGCCGACCTGCCTGGCGGCCGTGGTGGCTCGGCTGCTGGCGGCCCCGGGGGCGTACTCGGCCTCGCGATCGGCCGAGACGGTGGGGGTGCCCACCGGCGGGGGGGTGCCCCTGCGGCGGGGGGGCGCCGCGCGCGGTGCCAGCCTGGCCGCGCCCCGGCACTCCCCCTCGGCGCTGGCCTCGCGGCCACTGGCCGCCGGGCCCGGCTTGCCGCCCCCGGCAGCACACCACCCGACCGCCGCGGCGCCGGCCCCCCAGTGCGACCTGGTCTTCCTGATTGACCTGCTCCAATCGCACCGGGACCACATCGAGGTGGTCGAGCCGCTGGTGGCCCTCTTCTGGCAGATGGCTGTCGGGTTTTCGGAGTACCGGCAGGCCCCGGCGGGGCGTGCCGGGCCCGGCGTGCCGGACCACCACCGGCCCGGCTCACCATCGGCCCCCGGGACACTGGCCACCGCCGGGGCCCCCGGGCGCCGGGGCAGCCCGCACGGCCGCCCCCCCGGGGCCGATCTCGATGCCAGTGCCCTGGACAGCCTGTGCCTGCTGCCGGAGCTGGTGCTCCTGTCGCCCGGGCGCCTGCGCGGCCAGAAGCCGGCCGGCGCCGCGGCCGGAGCCACGCCGGCCGACCCGCATGGCGGCGGCGCCCCGCCCCCCCCGGGCGAGGAGGACCTCCTGGGCCTGCTGGCGACCGATCCCGGCCGGGCGGCGGCTCTGCCGGCCCGCCGGGCGGCGGCCCTGCTGGTCCAGTGGCTGCAGCACCCGCACGCGAGCCTGGTCCTCGGGCGCTTTGGCGATGTGGCCCGGCTGATCGAGCGCCGGGCCAGCCTCGATGCGCGGGCCCTCTCCGCCCGGGGCGGGCCCCTCAGCGGCAATGTCATCGGCAATGCCGGGGCCGGGGCCGATGCCCTGCGGGCCACGCACGAGCGCCATGTCACCGCGGTGGCCCGGCTCCAGGACATCCAGGCGGTGCTCGCCGGGGCCCGCGCCCGGCCGGAGCCCGTCCCCCTGGCGGGGCACATGTCGCGCGTGGTCTTTTGAGGGCGCGCCGCGGCCGCCAGGCACGCGAGACACAGGGCACGTGCGTGCGGCGCGCGGCGTGCGGCGGGTATCGAGGCAGCCGCGCCGTCCCGGTTAAGTGGCGGGTTAAGAGCGCGTCACGTGGGAAGCGGGTGTCACTTTTGACACCTTAGCCCTCGATCGGCCGGCCGCCTCCCGTTTGGGCCCGCAGGCGCGTGCGCGCGCGCGCGCGTGTATGTGCGCAGGCGGGCCCGCTCCTCTGCGGCACCTGGTCGCTCCCCTTCGCCATCTCTTCGCCATCTCTTCGCCATAGACTACACCACGGACCTGCGTTCACCTTTTCGTCTGTATGCTGTGTATGCTGTATGTGCTGTGTGTGTGTGTGTGTGAGTGCTGTGTCCGGCAGCGGGCGATGCGTCTGTCTGGCGGATATGGGGGCGATGAGGGGGGGGGGGGGGGACCCGGGGCAGATCTTCCATTCTTTTGTGCGGGCCGGCCAAAGCCATGACGAACACGCGAGGCTAGCCACCCTCCCATCACCCCCGCTCGCAGCATTGCCTCCTCACCCCAGCACCCGCCAGAACGTCCCCTGACCCCTCGCCACACACGCACGCACACACGCACACACGCACACACACACAAACCGAAGCAACACTCTCCCGTGCCCCCCGCCCCCCCGCGCTCCACCTCCCTCTCCCGTACGTGCCTGCCCAGGAGGATGGCCGGGTCGATGCTGCAGGCCGCCGGTTCGGCCCTGCTGGCCCGATCCACACATGCCCAGTCCCAGAGCACGGAAATCATCCTCCTGGTGCTGGCGTCCATCGGTGCCACCATCGCCTGGGCGGCCACCGCCATCAATGTGGCTCTGGTATGTCCCGTAAAGAGCGCACCCGTCGAGCCTCGGGGTCTCGGCCGGGCGTGGCTCCCCCAGCCCCCCCCCCCTCCCCCCCCCCTCCCTCGCGCCGCACGCCGGGCCCTCGGCCGACACTGACCTCATCGGCTCCCAGCACATGGTCAACTGGCGCTGCGCCATCCGACAGACGGCCCTGCTGCGCGTGGTCGGCCTGCTGGTGGTGTGGACCACCTGCTCGCTGATCATGGTCATCTGGCCGGGGCAGAGCGGCCGCGCGGCCAAGCTCGTCATGGACGCCTACGAGGCGGGCCTGGTGGTGCAGCTGGGGTCCCTGACCAAGGCCTTCGCGGTGCGTGACCCGGGTCGGGGCCCAGGCGCCCGGGCGCCCGGGCGCCTGTGTCTGTCTCATGCCCCGGGCGGGGCCTCGCCCTCGCCCGCCCGGTGACCGCCGAGCTCCTCGCCCTACTGACACCTGGGCCGCCCCTCATCCCCTCTCGAACCGGCTCGCCGTCGCCCTGGCGCCCGCGACATCGGCATGCTCCATCCCCCCCGCCCCCCCCCCCCCCCCCCCCCCCCCCCCCCCCCCCCCCCCCCCCCCCCCCC
>NW_009242984.1:243950-251432 GCF_000388065.1 Fonticula alba | reverse complement strand
CCCCCCCCCCCCCCCCCCCCCCCCCCCCCCCGCCCCTGCCCCTGCCCGGACATGGCCAGGGCGGCGACCACCGGGCGGACCGGATCATCCGCCGGGCATGCCGGTCGGCGGAGCTCCGGCGCAAGCCCCTCCGACGCCTGGCCCTGCGCCACCACCAGCTGCTGCTGCTGAACTATGCCTTCGTCAAGGTCATCAGCACGGTGGTGTGGCTGCTGCTGACGTCGCCCTTCCGGCCGGCCTCGCCCCTGGCCCCGGCATGGGTCCGGCTGATCATCGATCTGGCCACGCGCCTGGTGTCCGGCGGGGCCCTGCTCGGGGCCATGGCCGCCCTGCTGGCCGTGTACTTTGCCCTGCTGCCGCACTACCGGCGCTTCAGCCCGCTGCAGTACCTCAAGCGCCTGGACATCCACCACCCGGACCGGGTGCACGCCACCCAAACCCTGGGCCTGCTGAATGCCACCCAGCTGGGGCTCATGTGCGAGCGGCCGGGCGCCCTGCTGGGCCCCGGGCATGGGGCCTCGGCGGCTGGGAGCCCGCGCTCGGACGGCCCGCTGCGCCTGCTCCCCCGCCGGGGCGCCTGGCCGCCAGGGCGCGAGGTGGACCAGTGGCTGCGGGCCGATGGCGGCGCCGGCGGGCCGGTCGTCCCGCTGGGCCCACTGTCCCCGGACGCGCCTCCGGCCGAGCCCCGGCCCTGGCAACGCGCCTGGCCCCCGGTCAAGGAGGTCCCGGACGCCGGGGAGCCCCAAGACCCGGGGGCCTCCTGTGGCCCGGGGGACACCTCCGCCGGCCTCTGGCTCGGGGACATGTCTTCCGACGTGGGCAGCCTGTCCCCGAGCGACTCGGACCCCGGCTTCGGCGGCGGGTCCACCACCGACCCGGACCTCGGCCTGGACGATGAGGACGACCCGGAGGCGGAGGAGGACCAGCAGCTCGACCGCGGGGGGGAGTCGGAGGCTCGGCGCCTGGCGCCGCTGCGGTCGTCCGGCCCCCGGAAGCCGCCGGCCCCGGGGCAGGACCTCCTGTCCGAGGAGGACCGCTTTCTCGGGGAGGACGGCCGCCTGTACCCGGCCCAGGGGATCGGCACCATGCGCCGGGGCTATGCCGCCTCGCTGGGCCGGAAGTCGGTCACCCGCAAGTTGGCGGCCATCAAGCTGACCATCGCCCTGCGCGTGGTGGTCACCGGCATCTTCGTGGGGCTGCAGTTTGCCCTGGCCCCGCGCTCGGGCACCGGGCCGAGTGCCACGGTGGCCGCCACGGCCGCCATGGTCGGCCGCCTGCTGGCCCGGGCGGAGGGCTCCAGCCCCGGGCCGCTGGCCGCCAGCCTGCTGGCCGACAGCGCCGCCACCGGGTATGACGAGTGGGAGGAGTTCCTCGTGCGCGTGGTGCGTCTCTCTTGTCCGGGCCCTTCTCGCGTGCCTGGCTCCGGCGCACCCTTGCGCATGGGTTCATGCGTGTGTGTGTGTGTGTGTGTCCTCTTGTCGGCGTGTGTGCTCCAGGCGATGTATGCCACGGCGTGGACACGGTCGGAATCGCGGCAAATGCGCACATGCGTACCGTGGGTGTGTGGTCTTGTGTGCTTGTGTGTGTGTGTGTATGGGATAGATGCAAGAACGTGCTTGCTGGTGCACAAGCACACACTAGTGGCGAAAGGCCCACACATGCATTTCCGTGCATGCATTCACACTTACACTTACACTTACACGCACGCACGCACGCGCATACATACTGACCTGTCTACCTGCTAACCACATGACCCGTCACACGCACACACACACACACACACACACACACACACACACACACAGGAACACGTCGTCTTCTGCCTGGTCCTGGCCCTGGCCTCGGTGATCTTCAATGCCACGGTCTTCAGCTACCGGGAATTCAGCCTGAAGCCCTTCCTCCGGGCCTTCCGCGGGATCAGCCGCTCGCTCGGGAACTTCCCCTCCGGGCCGCCGTCACCCGGGCCGCCCGGGGCCGAGGACCTCCCCCGGCCAGGCGCCGGGCCACTGTACGAGTACCCGGCCACCGCGCGCATCCTGGCCCGCTGGCAGCAGGGCACCCTGCCGGAGGCCGGCGCCCCGGGGCCCCAGGGCCCAGTCGCCTGGCCGCCGGAGCACTCGGTCAACGCCACCCCGGAGCATGGGCCCCTGCGCGGGGCGGACCTGCTGCCGATGTCGGCTCTGGCGGGTGCCACCTTGCGGGCCGCCCCCGACGCGAGACAGGCCGGACCGGGGCCTGCCATGGTGGCCGCCGTCGCCGCCGCCGCCACCGGCCCGGAGGACATCTGGCGCCAAATCGACCAGGCCCTCGAGAGCGGCCCCTCAGCGGCCGGGTCCCCGGGCGGCGCCCATGCCCAGTCGCCCTCCTGGTCCGGGCCCGGGTCCCCGGCGGCCGGGGTCCTGCGGAATATGTCCACCGTCCGGGTGCTCAGCGGCCCGACGGCCATGCTGCTGCCGCCGATGGCCGCCCGTGGGGCCGCTCCCCCGCCGCATGGTGGCCGAGTCTAAAGCGAGCCTGGCCGTGGGGAAATAGCGCCCGCTGCCCGGGCGGGGGGAGGGGGGAGGGAGGAGGCCAGCTTGTGCCGCTCCCGTCGACCCCCGGGGCGGCCCTCTCACGCGCAAGCCGCGGACCAATGTCCCGCCAGTCAGGGGCACACGGGTGTCACCCTCCATGCGATGGTGCCTGGCCTTGTTGTGTGGGACCGGTACACTCGGGCCGGCAGCCGGCGTGCCAACCGGCTGCCACCAGGCCCGGGCATCGGCCCGCGGCGACGGGCCCGTGCTCCGAGAGGGCCGAACCACGCGCCGGGCCTCCCGGCCGCGCGGCACAGCGCCAAGCGGCCAAGCATAGAGAACAAGAGCCAAGCACAAAACCAAACTCCCCCTCCCATCGGGGCTGACAAGTGACATGAGGCCCGGCTCGTCGGGTTCGGCACGGCCGGAGCCAGGCGGCTGGGCTGGGAGGGGGCTGAGTCTATTTTATTTCGGGAAGGGAGGGGGGGGGGGGAAGGGGGGAAGAGAGCAGGGGAAGGTGGAGGGCGAGCGGGCGGGCGGGCGGGTGTGCGCGCGCGCGCGCGCGCCAAGGGGCCGGGGGCACCCCACGGAGAGGCAAGGGGCCGGGGCCGACCGGCCAGGGAAGAAGCACATGCCCGTGAGCACCGCGCGGCACAGCACCATGGGACAGCAACACCGAGGCCGAAGGGCGGAAGCGGACGCCCCCCAAAAGGAGCGACGGCCCGCCGGTCCGCCGGCCGACGCGCCTCCCTCACAGGCGGTTGTACGCCTGGACGAAGGCATCGGCATCGGGCACCGAGCGGACAGCCCGCTCGTAGAGGCTGATCACGCGCTTGGGGTTCCCCTGGGCCAGCTCAAAGGCAATCCACTTGAGCCAGACCGCGGCCGCGCGCGACACCCCCCGCACCAGGGTCGACTGGTGGTGGTCGGCGGCCGCCGCCGCCGTCAGGGTGCCCGTGGCGGCCGACGCCCCCGGGGTCCGGAGCATGGCGAAGCCGCTGGCCCCGGGGGCCAGCGCCGCGGTCGTCGCCTCCAGCAGGCGCTCCAGCTGCTTCAGCTGGGGCGCCGTGAAGGCCACCCGCTGCGGGGCAGCCTCCTCGCCGGCCGCCGGCTGCTGGGCCGACTGCTTGCTCGGCAGCAGGTGGTGAAGGATCAGCTCCAGCCCGGCCAGCGGCTGGGCGGCCAGGCCGAGGGCACGCTGGCTCAGGTCCAGCAGGGCCCCATGCCAGGGGGCCGGCCCGGCCACAATCCACCGAACGAAAGACAGCAAGCTGGCTTCGGAGCAGGCCAGCCCGATGAAGGTCCATTTCTGTGGTCCAGCCCCCGGGGGGGGACATGGCATGCCAGCCCGCACCAGCCCGGCCAGCCGGTCGCGGCGCAGGCGTGTCGCCAGGTATGCAGGCGTGTCAGGTATGCAGGCGCCGGGGCCGGGGGAAAGAGAAAAAAAAAAGGGAGGAAGAAGAGGAAACCGCAGAAGCAGCAGGCACCCCGCGGCGCACCTCGTAAAGGTCCTTCACAAAGGCCCGGGTATACACCTCCGGCAGGGCCTTCTCCGCCCAGGGGACAAAGTCATCCAGGAGCTTGAGCCCGGCCAGCGCCTCGGTCGGCACCAGCCCCAGGAAGAAGTCCGACACCTGGCCCGGGGCAAAGGGGCCGGTGCTGTCGGCGGCCGCGGCCGCGGTGGCCTCGGCCCCGCGCACCAGCAGCCGGACCTTCAGGGCATTCAGCTGGTCAAGTTGCCCGGCAGTCGGGGCCGGGGCCGGGGCCGGGGCCGCGTCGTCGGAATCGCTGTCGGTGTCCGAGCCGTCGTCGTCGTCGTCGCCCTCCTCCTCCTCGGCTTCGGAGTCGGAGTCCGACTCCTCGGCCGGGGCGGTGGCCGACGCGGCGAACTTCCCCTGCAGCACGCCGTCGATGGCCGCCAGCAGGTGCCCGGCGTGCTCGGTGCCCTCGGCCAGGTCGATGGAGTCGGCCCAGGCGCTGAAGAGCTCCGGCCGAAGGAGGTCCCCGCGCGAGACGCACTCCAGCATGGAGGAGCACAGCTGCGCCGAGAGGCCGGCACTCTGCGCGCATGGGCGGGCCGATGTGCCCCAATGTGGGTGGGTGTAAGGAAGGGCCGCGAGAGCAAGAGGCAGAAGAGGCAGCGCAGAAGGGGAAGCAAAACCCGCTGGGCAGAGGCACAGCAACGCCGACAGGAAAAAAAGAACACGCACCAGGCCGAGCTTCTTGATGCGCGGATCGGCCGCCAGGTCTTGCAGCGAGTCGATGAAGGCCAGCCAGCAGATGGTCCGGGCGTCGATCGAGGTCAGCTCGTCCAGCAGCGACAGCACGCCGTCCTCCATCTGGGTGATGGCCACGGCCACCTGGGCCCGCAGGATGTCCTCGGCCGGCGGGGCGGCCGGCGGGTCGTCCTGGTCGGCCAGGGCGGTGGCCGACTCGGAGCTCCGCGGCTGCGGCGGCACGAACAGCAGGCGGTCCACCTCCCGGCGGATGACCAGCGTCAGGGCGTGCGGGTGGAAGGGGAAGTCATTCTGGAGGCTGTGTGGGATGTGTGTGTGTGTGTGTGTGTGTGTGTGTGTGTGTACGGGGGGCGGTCAGTCGAGGCAAGCGGGGAGATGGGGAGAGAAAGAGAGAGAGAGAGAGAGAGAGGGGGGGGAGAGGGGGAGGCAAGCGGCGGGGAAAGGACGCACCTCTCGTAGACCATATCCAGGCACTCGGTCAGGCGGTGGCCGTACGAGGACCGAAGGATCTCCATGAAGCGGATGCGCAGCGCCAGGCTCTCGGGGTGGGCTGCATCCGGGTGTGGAAAGGAGCGACCGGGCGTGAGAGGGGGCGTGAGAGGGAGCGCAAGAGGGGGCGGAGAGAGGGAGGAAGGGGAAAAGAGACCGACAGACACAGACACAGACAGACACAGACAGGGGGGCAGAACTCGCCACACAGGAAGGACACAACAGAAGACCACACGCCCAGACGCACCCTCAAAGGCGCTCTTGATGATCATCTTGGGGATGGCGCCCGAGAGAACATGCGCCAGGCTGGCCTTCTGGGCGTCGGTCTGCCCGGCGGCGTCGGCCGGCGCGGCCCCCGCCGACCGGGTGACATCCGAGCTCAGGGCAATGATGCCGGACATGGCCTCGTCGGCCGCCGGGCCACCACCGGCAGCCGACTCGTCCGACGACTGGGCCGCATCCGAGTCCGACCCGCCGTCGCCAGTGGACCCGGTCTCCTGCGGGAGCTCCGGCACGGAGACCGCCTGGCCGGCGGCGGCCTCGGGGTCGGCCACACCCGGCCGCGACAGGCCCAGCATGGCCCGGCGCGCGCGGATCCGCTCGATGAACAGCGTCTCCAGGCGCAGGTACTCCACCCAGAGAGACACGTCATTGGAGCGGTTCAGCCGGGCGCCGCGCTGGAGCAGGGCCCGCGCCGTGTCGAAGTTGGACCGCTTGTCCAGCTCGAAGCTGGCTGCCATGATCCAGAAGAGCGGCTCGGTCGGCCGGGAGAGAACCGCCCGCGAGAGGATGCCCGCCGCCCGGTCCAGGCGGTTGTACGCCAGCAGGAACCGGATGTAGTCCACCCACAGGCGCGTGTCCCCGGAGAAGCGCATCATGGCCCGGTCGAAGATGGTGGTGATGTTGTTCGTGATCGCATAGTCCACGGGGTTGTGCTTGTAGAGGCCTGCGCCGGGGGGGGGGGGAACCCGGGGTCAGACGGTGTTGCGCGCACCGGGACGGGCAACCGCGAGCCATGCGAGTCGGCAAAAGGGGGGGGGGGAGGGGGAACGCACCGAGGCGCTGCTTCCGCTGCGCGCGCAGACTCTCCAGATTCATCTCATACTGGATGTAGCGCAGGTAGTCCAGCTTCACGGGGATGCGTCGGCGAAGCTTGTACTCGAAGTCGGTGCGCTTCTTGACGATCGCCCGGACCTCCTCCTGTGAGGATGGCGGGCATGGGAGCGAGCGAGAGGTCAGGGGAGGGGGGGGATGTCAGCCAGGCATACACAGAGCCGCCAGGGCCACATGGGCGCGGACGGGAGCATGCACGCACCGGGGTGAAGTAGCCGATCTCAATGAACTGCTTGAGGTCCGGCACCATGACCTCAAGCCGTGAGTGGACATTTTCGGCCATGCTGTTGAGTGGAGATACGCGTCGGACACCGGGCGGGGAGCGAGAAAGGTCGGAGGAGAGGGAGAGGGGGGAAAGGAAGACCGAGAGGCGGGGAGGAGGCGGGGCGAGGGGGAGGGGGGGAAGGAGAGGGCAGTGGCAGGGCCACCACACGGGGACCGACGCCGGGTACTGTGGCCCAAAAGAGCGCCCGCCCGCGCCGCGAGGGCAGATCTCCCCGCCCCCCCTCCCGGGCCCGACGGCAGGGCACGCGGGCGGCCAACGCCGGCTACGCCCCCGCCCCGGACACGCGCCCGCGCGCCAGCCAAGGAGAGAGCTCCCCCAGCGAGGCGGCAGCGCGGCAGCCGCGCCGGCCACAGCCATCCGGCCCGACGGCCGGCACACGGCCCGCGGCCGGACGACCGCCGCGCGGGCCTCATGTCCGCGATCACGTGCGGCGACGTGACCCGGCGCTCCAACGCCCGCGTGGTGGTCGTCCGGCGGGAGCCCCGCCCCCGCCTCGCGCCTGGTGGCTGCCTGCGTCGGCAGCCAGGCCGCGTGCGCCGGGCCGGCCATGCGCCGGCTCCACCCCCCCCCCCCCGCTCCCGCCCCCCATCTCCCCCACCCGGGGCAGCGGCGGCGGTCGGCCTCGCTCGCGGGGAGAAAGAGTGTCCCCGGCCCTGCGGCGCGCGCCGGGCACATGGCCGCCGAGGCAGGTGCACCGCCCGGGCCGGCGAGAAGAGGCGCCGGCCCAGACAGCATCCTGCCAGCACGCCCCGGCACCGCCTCCCCTCCCCCCCCCCCTTCTCCCTCCCCCTCTTTGGCCCGTTTGTGCACGCTTTGTCGCCCGCCTTGCTGCCCCGCTCCACGC
>NW_009242984.1:243062-243619 GCF_000388065.1 Fonticula alba | reverse complement strand
CCCCCCCCCCCCCCCCCGGCCTCCGGTGCAGAGTCCACCATGCGCATCTTCCTGCTCAAGCCGACCGACGATTCGAAGAGCTTCTGCGAGCTGATCATGTTCATGGCCCAGGTGTCGCACTGCTACAAGGAGGAACTGAAGACCCTGCCCACGCAGGTGGCCGACATGCTGGACCAGCATGGGCAGATCCTGGCCCCCCCGGTCCGGCGCGTCATGGTCCAGGCGCTGATCCTGCTGCGCAACAAGAACCTCATCTCCTCGGTCCAGTGCGTCAGACATGCATGTGTGCGGTCTTCCGCGCACGCTCCCTCTCTCTCAACTTGTCGCGCGCGCGCACATGCACGCACGCAGTGGAATGGCTACCCCCGCGACCGCGCCCTGACTCCTGCCCGCCCTTGCCTATTGCTCTCGCCTCCCCCACCCATTTCCAGAATCCTCGAGCTCTTCTTCAAGCTCTTCCGCTGCAAGGACAAGGCCCTCCGCTCGATGGTGCGCCCGGGACCCGGGCGTCCCCCGCCTCGCCCCCCCTCCTACCGCGCAGGGCAATGAGTTTGACG
>NW_009242984.1:241359-242736 GCF_000388065.1 Fonticula alba | reverse complement strand
TGGACATGTCCGACTCTTCCTTCATGCGTGTGGACACCGAGGATAAGATTTTGGTTCGTGTGGCGGCTTTTTGCCGGCTCCTCCCGGCCTCGTCCTACTACTTCCCGAATTTGGTTCATGCCGTGGGTCTCTTCTGCGCGGTCACTCCTGCTGCTGCCATGTGGGTGCGTCGGGCACTGCTTCTTCTTTACACCCTCATGCATTGCACCCCCCCCCCCCCCCCCCCCCCCCCCCCCCCCCCCCCCCCCCCCGCCCCCCCCCCCCCCCCCCCCCCCCCCCCCGGCCCCCGGCCCCCCCCCCCCCCCCCCCCCCCCCCCCCTGCCCGCCCGCCGCCCGCCCTCGCACCATGCTGACCGGCCGCCGGCCTCCACAACACACGCCAGCTCTTCACGCACATCGTCACGGACATCCGCCAGCAGAACGACCAGCGCCGGAACAACCAGCTGAACCGCGTCCTGCAGAATTACATGTACACCATGATCGAGGACCGCGATGACACCGCGGCCACCAAGTCCCTGGAGATCATGATCGCCCTGTACAAGAAGAATGTGTGGAACGACGAGAAGACCGTCAACATCATCGCCAACGCCTGCCTGTCCAGCCGGCCGAAGGTGGCCACCATCGCCCTGCACTTCTTCCTCTCCAGCGACGAGGAGCCCGAGAAGGAGGATGACGATGATGAGGACGTCGTACGTGTGGTGGCCATCTCGCCGGCCGGTCCTCTTTTGCCTCGCCCACCCGGCTCGCGGAGCCCCCACTCAACCCGCGGCCGCTGACGCGCACTTTGTCTCCCCCCTCGACACGCTCTTCGTTCGGCCGGCGCCGTGCAGATCGACCTGCGCGCGGTCCAGTTCCGCAACCGTGTGACCAAGAAGACCAAGAAGAAGGCCACGCAGCTGAAGCGCGCCAAGGCCACCATGCTGAAGCGCAACCGCCGGAAGAACCGCGCGGAGACCTTCAACTTCTCGGCCTTCCACCTGATCAATGACCCGCAGGGTGCGCTCGCCGCCATCGGCTCTCGCTGCTCTCTCTCTCTCTCTCTCCCCCCCTGTTCCCCCTTTTCTCCGCGCCTACTTACATCCCATGTACGCGTGCGCATGCGCGCCTGCCGGCGACGAAAAGGCTTCGCCGAGAAGCTCCTGGCCAAGGTCCGGTCCAGCAATGCCATCTTCTCGCTGCGCCTGCTCATCTTCAACCTGATCTCGCGCCTGGTGGGTGTGCACCAGCTGCTGCTGCTGAATTTCTACTCCTTCCTCCAGCGCTACATCAAGCCACACCAAGAGGGTGCGCCCATCCGCCCGGCCTCTTTCTCCGCCTCCGCCCTCGTGGCCGGTCGCCCCCTTCCCCGTGCTGCCTTGCTTGTGTCTCCCGGGCCCC
>NW_009242984.1:240087-241133 GCF_000388065.1 Fonticula alba | reverse complement strand
CGGCCAGGCTCAACTCCATCCGCGAGATCGTGGCCCGCTGCCCGCTGGCCATGACCGAGGAGATTGCCCGGGACCTGGCTCGGTTTAAGACGTACCGCGACAAGGGCGTCATGACGGCGGCCAAGTCCCTGATCAACCTCCTGCGCGAGGTGAACCCCCTGCTGCTGCACAAGCGCGACCGCGGCAAGACCGCCCAGGAGAACATCAAGACCTTCCAGGCGCCGGTGTACGGTGACACCGGTGTCATGGACTTCGTGCCGGGCGCCGACCTGCTGGGCAACCTGTCGGACTTCGATGACGAGGACAACGACGCCGCGTGGGATGTCCAGTCGGAGTCGGACTCCGACTCGGACGACGGCGAGTGGATCGACGTCCACCACTCGGACGATGAGGACCACATTGTCCTGTCGTCGGATGGCGAGCTGGCCGGCGACAATGACGATGATGATGACGACGACGAGGAGGAGGATGCGGATCTGGCGCAGCTGCTGGGCAGCGCGGCCCGCAAGGCCAAGGCCGCGGCCAGCGAGCTGGATGCCCTCCTGGCCGTCGGGTCCGACGATGAGGACATCCTCCTCAGCGACGAGGAGCCCGGCGGCAAGGCCAAGGCCGCCAAGAAGAAGGCCGCCCCCTCGGCCGCCGACTCTGAGGTCAACCCGAAGAAGCGCCCGATCTCCCAGCTGATGGAGGCCAATCGCGTGCGTGTGCCCGCCCTGTCCCCTTCGCCCGGATGGGCGGTTCATGCCTGCCCGCCTGCCTGCCCGCCTCTCGGCCTGGGCATTCCTCTGTGCCCCATCGGCCTGCATGCCACTGACACTGACCCTTCGCGCCTGTCCCCCTCACGCGCCCAATGCAGATCCTCACCCCGGCCGACTTTGCGGCCATCAAGCAGCGCAAGGCCGAGGGCGACCTCGACGCGGCCACCGGCAAGAAGGCCAAGCGCCGGCGCAACACCGCCATCGAGTACGTTTCCGCCGCCGGCCGGCCGGCCGGCGACCCCCCGCCGCGCTTGGTTGCTGCCTTCCTTCCTGTTCTCCCCCCCCCCC
>NW_009242984.1:227900-240043 GCF_000388065.1 Fonticula alba | reverse complement strand
CCCCCCCCCCCACACCCACCCTGCCTGCCTCCCCTGTGCGTCCACGCCCCCGGATGACTGACTCCCGCCCCTTCGCCCTGCTGCGCTGCTGCCCTGCCTCAGCCCCACTCGGACCACCTACGAGGAGGCCGTCAACCCGGAGTCGCTCATGGCCTACACCAAGCGCCAGCGCGCCACCAAGGAGGAGCGCCTGGCCGCGGCCGACGCCGGGCGCGAGGGCCGCGAGAAGTACGCCTCCCGCAAGGGCACCAAGGCGCACGTGGGCAAGACCAACCTGGCCAACTCCAAGAACAAGCCCTTCGCCATGCTTCGGCAGAAGGCCGAGGTCCGGGGGAAGAACCTGCGGAGTTTCCACGAGCGCCAGCTGGCCGAGCGCGACATGCGCGAGAAGCGCCTCAAGGGCGGCTAAGCCCCGCGGGCTTCCCCCCGGCCCTGGCTCTTGCCCCACTAGAAGAAGAAGAAGAAGAAGAAGACTTCGCCCCTGGTCGCCTGGCCGCCCGTCTGCCGGCCCTGTGGCCCGCCTTTTTGTACACTACTATACGCACACGCCTGCACCATCCGCCGCACCTACCCATGCAAACAGACATCCAGGCAGAGGGGGAGGCCGGGGGGGAGGGGGCGGGGATGCAACGACCGGTGGCTTGTATTCGCACATGCACCTCCCCCGAGCCGGGGGGGGGGGGGCCGCACAGCAGCCGGGCTGCGGTGTCACCGGAAGAAGCCCGTCGCGTGGGTCCCGTCGCTCGGGAGCAGCACCATGTCCGGGTCCAGGTAGAGCCCCGGGTCTTCGAGGCCCGCGCGGCGGGGGGTCCGCCGGGTGCTGGCCCGGCGCCCGGTCGAGGAGGCCGGCCCCCGGGGGTCCTCGCTCGCCGGTGGCAGGTACTCCGAGTCGGGATCCGTATAGTCGACATCCAGGGCATCGGACCAGCGGGCCGTGGTGGCCGCGGCCGCGGCCCGGACACTTGCGGCCGCCGAGGAAAGCGGCCCGCCGGGGGTGGACCACCGACCGGCGCGCCCGGACCCCGGGGTCCCGGCTCGCGGGCCGGCGTCTTCCAGTGCCCGGTCGACCGCCGGGGGGCCGGCGAGCAGGCCACCGACAGCGGGCCCGGGGGTGGACATCGGGCCGCCGGCCGCCGGGCCCCCGGCGCCCACCATCACCGGATACGGCGCCTGGAAGGGCTGGAAGGGGGCCGGGGGGGGGAGCGCACCCGCCCCGGCAGCCGGCCCCGGGGGCCGGGGCATCGGCGTGGACGGGCCGGCGGCCACCGGGCCCGGGGTCACCGGGCCCGGGGTGGCCGGCGCCCGGGGGCCCGGGCCGGGGGTGGCCGGCGCACCGGACGCGGCCGCCGGCACCGCCATGGCCGCCGGCACCGCCATGGCCGCCGGCACCGCCATGGCCGCCTCCGCCGGGATGACCAGCGGCAGGGTGACCCCGGGGATGCCCCGGGTCAGGGGCCGGACCGAACGGGGCGGCCGGATGGCCGGCGGGCGAGCAGCGGCCGGCGCGGCCCCGGGCACCCCCGGGGCCCCGGCCCCGGCGGCACTCTGACCGGCCGCCGGCGGCCTCACCGGCCGGATGACCGGCGTCGAAGCCGACAGCAGCCACATCGATGCCCGGCCGTGGGACGCCTCGCCGGCATCCTCCACCCCGTCGACATTCCCCTCGGAAGCGGGGCCCAGCGTCGCTGCCGACGAGGACCCCGGCAGGCCGGACCCCGGGCCGGGGGGTCCGGCGGACCGGCCGCCGACGGCCGCCATGGCGGCCGTCGCCCCCCGTGTGCACCGCGCCGGCCGCGCTGGCCGGGCCACGGTCCGAGCTGCCGCCCGGCCGGCACCCGACGACGGCCCCGCCCCCCGGGCCCCGGAGGAAGATGCCACGCGCCCGGCCGACCGCGTGCTCGACGACGGCGGCCCCCGGCCACCGCCAGACCGGCCCCCGGAGGAGGACGCCAGCCGTGTGAAGGACCCGGTGGCTCCCGTGCGCCGGGGCCCGGCCGCAGGGCGCGACGTGGCGGCCGTGGCGGCCGTGGCGGCGGCGGCGACGGTGGCGGCCGCCGCCGCAGCGGACGTGGCCGCCCCCGGCCCCGGGCCCGTGGCCGAGCTGGTGACCGGTGCCGGCCGGGGGCCCGGCGCCCGGGACCCGGTGACCGGCGCCGGCCGGGGGGCCGCGCCCGCCGCCGGCCGCGAGGTCGACCCCGCAGCCGGCACCGGCAGGGGCACCGGCACCGGACGGCCGCCAGGGGCCCCGGCCGCGCCGGCGCCCGGACCGGCGACTTGACCGGCGGCCCGGAGCGCGGCGGCCGTTGTGGCGGCCCGATGGGCCGCCGCCCCGGGCACCACCACCGGGGCCGGGGTGGCCGAGTCGCCGGCGGCAGTCGGGCCACCGGCCGGCGGCCGGAAGACCGCCCGGCCCCCGGCCACCCGCCACTCCCCGGGCCCGAGACTGCGCAGGAGCATCGGCGTCTCGGCCGAGAAGGAGGCCGCCGTCGTGGCAGCCAGCGTGTGAGAGGAAATGCCGGCCGACAGGACCGGCGCCAGGGCGCTGTCGGTCAGGCTGATGGCCGCTCGCCAGGGGGCCCCGGGCGGCGGGGCCGGGCCAGGCCCCGGGGCTGCGGCGCCCGCGCCCGCGCCCGCGCCCGCGGCCGGCGGCCGGCCCACCCCGCTGCCCCGCCGGCCCAGTCGGGCCAGGAAGCGCAGGTCGCTGCTCGGCGGGGCCGGCTCGAAGGACCCCGCTGACGGGACATCCGAGCATGCGTCCGGGGCGTCGGTGCCGGCCGCCCGGTGGCCGGCGTCGCCCGGCCCGGGGCGTGTCGACACCAGGCGCTGCTCGCCTGGCAGCTCGTCCAGCGCCTGCACACCCGGGGTGATGGCGTCCAGCGAGAAAACCCGCACCTGCCGCAGGTGCGTGTCATGCCCGCCGAAGTGGTTCTTCACCACCATCAAGTGGACCAGGCAGGAGCGCGGGCCGCTGTCCGGCGCACATGGCGATCGGGGGAGAGGCGAGAGGGGGGAGAGGCGAGAGGGGGGAGAGGCGAGAGGGGGGAGAGAGAGAGAGAGAGAGAGAGAGAAACAAGGTAAGCAGGAGGCCATGCTACGAAGAGGCGGGGCGGGGCGGGCAGCGGCCGGCCGGCCGGCCGGCCGGCGCAGCGACGCACATCGGGAGGTAGTCCTCGATCTGGAAGAGCGGCGCCACGACCCAACCTTGGTGCGCGTCCGGCACATCGATGATGCTGATGGTCTGCCGACCGGTGGTCAGGCGCCGGGCCATCGGGTCGGGGGTGGAGTGCAGGGCCGTCAGCGCCAGAAGGGCAAGGGGTCGCAAGATGCAGGGCGGCTTGCGGAGGGGGCGAGCGAGGAAGGGCAGCGGGGCAGAGGCGCCAGGACGAAGCCCACATACCACCAGGTCCCGGTACGATCCGCCCAGGCGCACGGCGATCTGGCTCGGGGCGTAGGACTCGTCCGCCGGAACGTCCACATACACCGCCAGGGCGGCCAGGCGGAAGGGCCGCGGGAATTCCAGGAAAACACCGTGCCCGGCCGGCCGGGCGCCGGCCACCACCGGCGTGATCCCGCCATCCGATCTCCAGAAGGTGTGCGGACTACCGTCGGTGAGGTTGGCCGCGCCGTGGCCTCGTCGCCAGGAGGTCACTCGGACCCGCGCGCGATCTGTGATGTCCACAAAGTGGTGGGCATCCGGCGGGGGAGGAAGCCGCGGTGTGGGCAGCGTGGCCGGTGGCCGCGATGGCGGCCGCGCCGGCCGAGGGCGGGACATTTGCGCGGCGGAGTGCGGAGGAGGGGGCGGGGAAGGGGCGGGGGGGGAGCGGGGGGGAGCGGGGGAGGGGGCAGCAGGAAGATGGGGGAGGGAGGGGGAGGGCGCGATGAGGGCCCCAAACTGCCCGCCCCCTGGCAGATCGCCCGGCGAAAACGGAGCGCCGGCGGAAGAGTCGGCGCATCGGGGTGCCAACGGAGCGGATGTTTATTCACAAGGACAAGTGTGCGTGCACGCGCGGCGCGCGGCGCGCCAGATCTCCGGCCAGGGGGGGGGGGGGGCCCCAGGGGATCATGCCCCGCGCCGTGCGCCGGGGCGACTCTAGCCGGCCATCAGGGATACGGCGGAGAAGAGGTACAATGGGACGATGAGATTGTCGTTTTGGAATGTGAGGGCCTCCAGCAGCGCGGAGAAAGCCAGCGCCGTGCTGTACAGGGACCACTGGCCGGCAGAGCGGCAGGGGGGAAGGGGGGAGGGGGGGAAGGCGACCGGTCCCAAGCCAGGAAGGGACGTGGCACGGAGGAGGCACAAGTCAGGCAAACAGGGAGTAAAGGGGGGGGGTGGCGAGGAAAGGACACGCCGGCAGGGGCACATGAGACGCCGAGAGAGACAGAGAGAGAGAGAGAGAGAGAGAAAGAGAGCCGGGTCCCGGGGCTGGGCCGCGCATGCGGACATACGTGCGACGAGCTGAAGGACACAAAGCCGAAGGCCACCGCCGACAGGGCCACCGTCAGCAGGGTGGAGAGCAGCCCGCCGAGGGTGCCCTCGATGGTTTTGCGTGACCCGGGCCACCGGTGCCGGCCGAAGGAAAGCCCAAAGGCCGAAGCCTACGCGCCCGCCCGCCCGCCCGCGGGACAGGCGGCAACAAGTACCGTCGAGGCGCATGTGTGAGCAAGCGGCCAGAAGGAGCAGCGGCGTGGGCAACAGCCATGCGCAGGCACATACCGCGGTGTCGCCGACACCAAGGGCCAGGATGCCGGACAGCCCGGCCAGGACGGAGCGTGAGGAGGCAAAATCCGACAGAGCCCCCGAGTCCAGCAGAACCGCCGGCGAGAGCCACACCGGCAGGGCACACCCAATCAGCAGGTACAGGTGCGACAGGACCACCGGCCCGCAGTCTCGCGCGTCCAGAAAGACCCCGAAGGCCTGGTCCACAGCCGGGCCGAGGACCGGGAACCGGAAATGCCGGATGATCTCCACCAGCAGCAGCAGGGCAAGGGCAATGCCGAAGGACAGCTGCAGGAAGGAGGGCTAGGGGATGGCATGGTTGGGCGGGGGGGGGGGGGGGGGGGGGGGGGAGGGGGGGGGGGGGGGGGGGGGGGGGGGGGGGGGGGGGGGGGGGGGGGGGGGGGGGGGGGGGGGGCGATGGGGAGATGAAGCAAAGGAGGGGGAGGGGAGGGGCGGGGAGAGGAGGGGGGAGAAAAGCACGAAGAAGAGCGGGCAGAGGATCGGGGAAAAAATAAGGAGAAGACCCGGGAGAAGAGCGAGGAGAAAAGCCCCCACAAGAGGAAAGTCAGAGGGAGAGCACCACAGACGGAGGAGAGCACACAAGATGGCAAGAAAGAGCAGGAGCTGGTAAGGCGCGCGAGTGACAAAACGCACATCCAGCAGGTAGCACGGCACAAACATTACCACCGCCACCAGGTGGAAGTACTTTCGGATCAGGTGGATGGGCACACCATGGAAGTGGCCGCGCTTGCTGTTTTTCTGCCGCCGGAGCAGGCGCAGGTCCTCCTCGCCCAGGACCAGGTCGATGGGCGGTCCGGAGCCGGCGGCCGCCAGCAGCAAGGACCCGGTGGAGTCCGACGCCGCCACCGGCGGGGCAGCCGCCGAGGGGCCACCCGCCGCCTTGGGGGCCTGGCTGCGCGATCGACCGAAGAGCGCCAGCCCGGCCAGAGCGACCACCAGCAGCACAATCCAGTACGCCAAGATCAGCCCGCGCCGGCGCGAGGCACCGATGAATTGGATGGTCCTATGGCAGGTGACGGGGTTAGCCACGGCATCATGGGCAAGAGGGCGCGAGGCACGGGGGACAGGGGCGCGAGGGGGGGAGGGAGGAGGCAACCGGGCCCGCACCACACGGCCGGGTGAATGCCAATCAGCCCCCCGAGCCAGGGACACACGACCCAGTGCAGCAGGGCCGCCAGCAGGAGCAAGAACCCGCCGGCCAGTGCTGCGGACTGTGGGCTCCGCGGGCCGAAGCGCCGATTGGAATACCTGGTGTGGTGCGCGGCCAGGCAAGGAGGAGGGACGGGGGGGGGGGGGGGGGAGAGCATCAGCCCGGGGCCAGGGCCACAGAGCCAGTGCCAGGGTGGCAGACCGCCGGGGAGGGTGGCGGCGGAAAGGGCCAAAGCGACAAGAAGCAAAGGAGCAGGGAGACCACAGAGCAAGGAGGAACGCGCGTGTCAGAGAGAGAGAGAGAGAGAAGAAGAGAGAAAGAGACAGAGGAGAGAAAGCCGGCGCACCTCAGCAGCAGCAACACCGGGTACCCGACCGTCGAGATCAAGAGGCACCCGAGGAACAACGCCTCGGTGTACAGGAGAATGACCGGCCGGTTGAAGCGCCAGGAGGGCGGCACCGATGCAAGATCCAGCTGACCCCAGGCAGGCAGCAAGCGGGAGGTCAGTCCAAGGTCGCCGGACACGCTGGGCACCACCCGGGGAAGGAGGGACATTGAGGAGCGAGAGACAGCGGGCGGCCGGGCGGCCGGGCGGCCGGGGGGAGGACAAGAAGCACGAAAGGACAACGACACACCTGCGTGATGGTCGCCAGGCCGGCATCCACCATCAGGAAAACCACCAGCTGCACCAGCACCGACGCCTCGCCGCGGGTGAAACTCCGCGGAAAGACCCGCGGCGTCAGCTTCATCACCAGCCGGTACCCATGCAGAGCCACCAGCGCCAGGAGGAAGCGCGCCGGGTCCACCGAGGACAAGGCCCACCGGCCCCGGCAGAGGGCCCATGCCAGGGCGGCCGGCCGCCCGGCGGCAGGGCACCCGGCCGGGCCGAGGGCCACCCGCACGCCAGCCACCAGCGCCCCCCACGCCACCGGCCACGGGGCCACCAGCAGCGCGGCAACCAGCCCCGGCAAGGGCGACGCCAGCAGCGCCGGCAGCAGGAGACTCCCGGCCCCGGTGACCACGGCCCGCACCGCGCGCAGTCGGCCGACCCATGGCTCGGGCCGCCGGGTCCCTGGCCGCTGGCGAGCGGCCACCTCCCGCAGCAAATCCCACAGGGCCTGGCCCAGGAACACCAGCGAGCAGCTGAGCGACACCCCGAGCAGCTGGCTCAGGTAGCCAACCGGATCGCCACCGACCGGGATGGCCACCCCGGCCAGCGGCCAGATGCCCGGCTCCCCGCGCGCCGGCACCCCATACTGCATGTTGAAGTTCAGGTGCGCGCGCAGGGCAAGCAGCACCAGCGGCACCAGCAGGGCCCCATGCAAAACCCCCGGGTCGGCGAAGGGCCGGAACCCGCGCCGAGACTCCGGCCCGATGTACACCTCGGAAAAGAGCCGCACCAGGGCCTGGTTCAAGTCGGCGATCGACTGGCCCACCTGGAACCGGCGTCGCGGCCGGACGTGCGCCTGTCGCCGCCGGTGCCGCAGCCACTCCACCGGCCGCGAGGATGCCAGGGCCGCCGGGGCGGCCATCGCGTCCGCCGGCCCATCCGGGCCCACGCCCCCGCCGGCCGGCTGCCCGGGCTCCGACCGGTCCTCATCCAGCAGCGTGGCGATCGAGGACATGGACCAGGACCCGGACAGGCCGGAGGGCAGCACGGCCCCCGGGCCCGGGGCTTCCGCCTCGGAGCTCGGGTCCTCCGCCAGGGGGAGGCTCTTGAGCAGCTGGATGGGGCTGCCGTCGGCACTGCGCGCGCCCGCGCGCCCCGGGGCATGGCTCGCCGCCGGCCGCGACACCAGGTACGCGAAGGGAATGTCCACGGCCAGGGCCGCCACCAGCATGCACACCAATAGCACTGCGCCGAGGTCAGTTTCACAAACACGCCCCGACGGGGGGAGGACGGCCGACCAGGGGCCACATCAAGAAGCAAGGCAAGCCGACAGAAACCCACGGCCGCACCACCGGAAAAACGCCACGAGCCGGTGCTCGAGCTCAGCCCGCAAATCCGGTCATACAGCCACACGGCCGGCGAGGCCCACAGGTCCGCCAGGGACTCGGTCATCAAGGACCCGGCCAGCGGCAGGTCCACCGCCGACGAGGGCGCCAGGGCCGGGTGCGCGGTCGAGAAGGCCGCCAAGATGACAAAGGCCCCGACCGTGACCCGTTCCAAGGCCAGGGTGGAGATCCGCCCCCGGGGAGGATGGGCCGGCGGGCTGCCGGCCTTTTCCGGCACCGATCGGGGGCCATCCTCCCGGCAGGGCGTGGCTCCCGGCCCAGGAGGAGGCAGGGGCGGGCTGTGGGCCGCCCGGCGTCGCACGGCAAAGGCCATCGGGCCACGCTCCGGCAGGGCGTCGGCGGGCAGAGGCGGGAAGGGAGGGCGGGGAATGCAGGGAAGGCGGGAGACAGATGAAGGAGGCGGAGCAGGAGGGGAGGGCGGGGGGACGAGCAAGCAAGCAAGCGAGAGGGGGGGGAGAGCGCGAGAGAAGGGGACGATGGCCCGCGGCGGCAGGTGCGCGCGAGCATCCGCGGCGGCCCAAAACCCGGCCCGACCACCGCCCCCCCCCCCACCGACAAGGGCCTCCTCCCTCCCATCTCCTGGCGCATTTGCGCCGGGTGCCCCGAGACTGCTCCCGGGGCCCTGCGCGGGGCAGACCGTGGCATCCGGCGCGCGCGCGCGCGCGCGCGCGCACACGGGGGCGATCTAACCAGCAAACAACACACGCCCCCGCACGTGCAGAGCACACCCACAACCACGCCCGCCCGCAACCGCGCGCCCACCCGCGGCGATGGCGGGTGCGGGGGGGGGGGGGCGGGGCCGGATCGGCGCCCGGCAGGCTGCCCGATCTCCCCCCGCCAGCCAGGCCGGCGGCGGACCGGGGCAGAGATCCCGGGAGCCGGCCTGCGCCCACTTGGCGGCCGGATGCCGCCTGCTTGGCGCCAGCCCGGGCGCCGACCCCGGGTGAGACCGGCTGCGGGGGGGGGGGAGGGGCGAGGTCTCGCGCATCACCTCCGCCCGCCCCCCCCGGGGCAGGAGGGGGCGCCCGAGGAAAGTCGTGTGCGGCGGGGGGGGGGCGGGCGGGGCAATCGGCCCGTCAGATGCGCTCAGCCCGCCCCGCGCCGGCGCGGGGGACCCCGAACGGAGCACGGGGGCGCGCCGCCACAATAGACCACGCTCGCGGAGTGGACCGAGAACGGTGCGCCTTCTCACGCCCGGGGACCGCCGGCGCCGGTCATCCCCGCGCCTCCCCCCCCCCCCGGCGCCGGACCCGAGCGCCGCCAGATAACGCGCCACCGTCCGGGCCCGACCTGCCGCCGGACCGCACGTCGCCGAACGCGTCCCCGGCGTGCGCCCTGCGTGAGACGAGCCCCTGCGCCACTTTCCGGGCGCCCGCCGAGGAGGGACCCACACGCCGGCGCCCCCGTTTGTCGCGCCGGCCCCCCCAGGCGCCCGCCCCCACGCATGCAAAAGTAGCCGCGCGTTCCCGCGTGTACGTGCGCCGGGCTGGGAGAACACCCCCCCCCCCCCTCCCTCCCCCTCCGGCCGCAAAGGCCCGGGGGTGATCGGCGCGGCGGCGAGTGTCACGTGCGGGCTCTGGCGTGATGGCACGGTCGGGCGTATATTCCCCCCGGCGCTACTGGCCGGCCGCCTCGTCGGCCAGGAGGGCCAGCTCGTCGGCCAGGCTCAGGCTGCGCTGGTAGAAGAAGAGGTACCCCTCGGAGGAGAGGACATGGGCCTCGCTGACCGGGCGCACGCTCGAGTCGCTGATGAGGAACCAGTTGTTGGTTCGCGCCAGCCGGCTGGCCGGCAGGGTCGGCCGCTCAGCCTCGTCAAGGCCCTCCAGGTGGCCTGGGCGAGCGGTCCGGGCAGGGTGGGGCGCGGGTGGCGAGAGGACACACGGTCAGTGGGGCAGGCGGAATGGCGGCTCGGGCTGTGGCCTGCCCAGGCGGCGGTGGTGGTGGTGGTGGTGCATGCGCGCACGCGTGCGGCACACGTACTCTGCAACGCGGCCGTGGCGTTGACGTAGGCCACATAGTGCCCGCCAGACATGGACCCCTGGTGCTGGACCACCGCCACCAGGGTGTACTGGTAGTAGGAGTCCGGCGGGTTGGCGAGCGGCCGGACCGGGACCACGGACCCCGAGCCGGCGCCCAGCCCATCCAACGGCGGCCCGGCACTCGGGAGCAGGAACCGCCGCGGCGGCAGCGTGTACGGCCGCATGTCCAGCTCCAGCGGGAACCGGCAGACAAGCTGCGACTTGGACGTCGAGCGCCGGAGCCCGGACGAGGCGAAGCTAAACCCCACGAACGACGAGGAGAGCACAGTCAGCGAGGCGCATGGGGGGGGGTGGACGGAGGAAGGAAGGAGAGGGAGCCAGCGCGAGAGGGGAAGTGCGCGCGCGCGTGCGTACCGGTTCAGGTGGAAGACCAGCACCGGCGGCAGCCGCCGGAAAAGGGCAAGCCGTGA
Source organism: Fonticula alba (assembly GCF_000388065.1). NCBI lineage: Eukaryota > Rotosphaerida > Fonticulaceae > Fonticula > Fonticula alba. Next base: position 229,690 of record NW_009242984.1, on the reverse strand, counting down.
GGCGGTGGCTGGCGCGGTCTTGGCCGATGTCGGGGCCGCCGCCGCCGCCGGCGCCCGGGGGACCGGCTGCACCGGGGCCGCTCCCATGCGGAGCTTGGCCAGCATCCTGTCAACCTGGTCCTCCGGGGTGTCGGACTCGTCGTCCGAGGCGTGCGGGAGTTCGGCCACGGCGTCCGCTGCCGCCGCCGCCGCCGCCGCCGCCGCCGCCGCCGCCGCGCTGGGCTCCGGCGCCCCGGGGCTCTCGGCATCCTCGAACTCGGCGGGGGCCGGCTGCCCGGCGGCGAGGTCTTGCTCGGGAACGCTGGCCCCTGTGGCGGGTGGCTCGGGGCCGGCTGCCGCCGAGGCGGCGGCCTCGGCCTCGAGAAGGCCCCCCGCAGCGGCGGCCGGCTCCGCAGGCGGCCCGCTCGCAGGGACGCCCTCCTCGGAGCTCCCATCCGCGGGGCCACTGCCCTCGGGGACCACATGCGCGGCGCCATTGTCCCTGGAGGCCTCTCCGGTGGGGGTCTCCTCCTCGGACATCTCCCCGCCAGAGGTTTCACTTGTGGAGGTATCCCCGTCGTCCGAAGCCTCATCCGCGGAGGTGTCCTCGCCGGAGACCTCATCCGCGGAGGTGTCCTCGCCGGAGACCTCATCCGCGGAGATCCCCTCCGAGGAGACCTCATCCGCGGAGATCCCCTCCGAGGAGACCTCATCCGCGGAGATCCCCTCCGAGGAGGCCTCCTCGTCGGAAATCCCCCCCGCCCCGGCGACACGGCCCTGCTCGGTAAGGGCACTGGGCGAGGCGGGTCCGTCGGCGGCCTTCTTCGGGCACTCGGTACAGGCATAGCTGCATCCAGGAGCGTGGACACATTCATGGCAAAGCGTCAGGAGAAGATGCAGGCAAGGCGCACACCCGCTGTCGGCCCCTTCCCCGCCGCATGCCAGGGCAGGGGCCCGGGCCAGAGGGAGAAAGGGGAGGGCGAGACGCACTAATTGCTGTCGTGCAGGACAAACGGCGAGGTCAGCCGGGCCAGGCCGTCCGTCAGGGAGCCCGACGTGCGGAAGTTGTCCACTCGAGTCACCGGCCGGTAGCCGCTGGACGCCGAGTTCCGGATGAGACCCATGATGTCGTCTTCGTGCAGGGAGTGCCAGAGGGGGAAGAAGGGGGACATTCGCAGGGTACGTGTGCGTGCGTGCAGGCGCGCGTCAATATCAAACGCCGAGTGCGCCCGATGGAGGCCATGCAACAACGGAGGGGCGAGGAGGCACAGAGGGGGGGAGGGGGGCGAGGGAGGGGAACCACGGCCAGGAGGCCAGCCGGGCAACGAACCGTGGACCGAGGGGGTGGGGACGCCTGTGCGCGTAGGCCGGCGCTCGGCCTCCAGCGGCAGAGTCGCGCAAAAGGTCGGCTCCTGGGTCAGGGAGAGCGTGCCGCAATCGTGGCACTTCGTAAAGTGCCCCAGGGTCCCGCCGAACAGCTGGTCGACGTAGGTCGGCCGGGCGGCCACGGCTGCCGGGCCGCCGCCGCCCGGGGGGCTGCCCGACTGCCGGGCCTCCCTGGCGAAGGTGGCCGCCTCCGAGGTCAGCTGGTCCAGGACGATCATGAACAGCTCGTGGGCGTCGCACTGGCCGCCGCCGCGGAACTGCGCCGCATTCCGCCGCACCTCGCGCAGGAAGTGCGACGGGTTGATCGGGGCCGGCCTGTTGTTGCACGAGGCGGCCGATGGGGGGCGGAGAGGCGAAAGGAATGAAATGCGTGTACGTATATGTATGTGAGAGAGAGAGAGGGGGGGGAGGGAGAGAGAGAGAGA
>NW_009242984.1:224374-224949 GCF_000388065.1 Fonticula alba | reverse complement strand
GCCGGCGATGACTGCGCGTGGGCGCGGGGAGGGGGGCGGGGGGCGCGGGGTTAGCCCGGGGGGGGGGGGGGGGGGGGAGAAAAAAGAGCGAGCCGGAGGACATACGGTCGCGCAGCTCCGGCGAGTCGAGGACCGCGCGAGTGAGCACCGGCTCGGGCAGCTCGCGGAGGTACTGCTTCAGCAGGCAGGCCGCCGAGTGGAGGTCGGCCTTGGGGTCGGTGGCGAAGTCCACCTCCATGCCGGTGTCAAACAGGGTCTTCAGGTGGTTGATGTGCGATGTGGCGCCGGAGATCCGGTAGATGCCGCGCTCGATGATGTTGCCCGGCTCGCTGACGCCTCGAGCGACCTGCTCGACGATGGCCGGCAGGAGGAAGGGGCTGCCGGGGAGTCGGGAGCTGGCCACGGCCGATGCCAGCGGCATGCCAAAGACCGGGGAGAACACCCGGCCGATGACGAGCTCGCCGGAGGACCCGGCGTTGTTGCGGGTGCTGCTGCCGCTGCGAAGGCCGCTGTGGTGTTGGTGTTGGCGGCGTTAGTGGCGGGGGGGGGGGGGGGGGGGGGGGGGGGAGTCGGCG
>NW_009242984.1:220208-222295 GCF_000388065.1 Fonticula alba | reverse complement strand
GGGGGGGGGGGGGGGGAGGAGGAGAGGGAGGTGTGCCTGGGTGCCTTGTGCCGAGGTCCGCCCCCGCCCCCTCGCCCCGAATGTGATGGGGGAGAGGAGGAGGAGGACAAAGGGAGGGGTGCGCGCACGCACGCACGCACGCACGCACGCACGCACGCACGCACAGACCCATCCACACGCTCAGAACTGAAGGTCGGAGGCCAGCAGATCCAGCTCGGCCAGACTGGCCTCCAGGTCGAAAACCGCCGGCGAGATGCTGCCAGTGCCGCTGCCGCCAGCGCCGCTGCCATACGTAGACCCGGTGCCGGTGAAGGGGTTGCTACTGTTGCCGGACCCGCCGGCGTGGTGGAAGGGCGAGGAGGAGGGGGGCGGGGCGAAGGCCGACGCGCCCGGCGGCGGGGGGGGGGCGAACCCGCCGCCGCCACTGCCGGCCGGCGGCTGTGTGAACGGGTTGCTCGCGGCCCCGCCGCCGGCGGCCGTGGTGGTGGCCACCACCATCGCCGGCGGGGCGGTGAACCCACGCGGCGGCTTGGCCGGCGCCGGGGGCATCGGCGACGAGGGCGACATGGAGTACCCCCCCGCCGCCGCCGGGGGGGGGCTGCTCGGGGCCGAGGACGAGGAAGAAGACGAGGAGGCATAGAAGTTCATGGTGCTGACGGAGGAGGAGGAGAAAAGGGGCTTCGGCGAGGCGGTCCCCCCGGTGGCCATGAGCCGGGCCGCTGGCGAGGCGGCCACCGGCGGCGGCGGCAGGCTCGAGCTGGGCAGGAAGTCCTCGTCGTCCTCCTCGGCATCATCATGGTGGTGGTGGTGGTGGTGGTGGTGGTGGTGGTGGTGGTAATGGCGGTGAGTGCCATCCCCATCGTCATAGTCATCCTCATCGTGGGCCCCCCCCCCGTCGTGATGGTCGGCGAAGGGGTCATCCTGGGCCCCGGCGCTCAAAAGACCAACCCCATCGTCGCCGGTGGCCGCCACCGCCATCGAGGAGGAGGAGGGCGGCTGCGAGGTGGGCATGGTGAAGTGCGACGAGGAGAAAAGCGACCCGGTGGAGGCCGAGGAGAAGAGCGGCCGCTGGGCCGCCCCGGCCCCCGCGCCGCTGGCCGAGGAGAAGGAGGCCGAGGAGCCCCCGGCGTCGGCGGTGTGGCGCGAGGCCAGCGACGTGCTGGAGGAGGAGGAAAGCGCCCGGTGGGGGTTTGCCCCGGCGGCCGTCGGCGAGGCCACCGAGCTGCCGGCCGAACGCGGAGCCCCGGCCGCCAGCGAGGACGACGAGGAGGAGACCATCAGGGCGGCGGCCGGCGACCGGCTGGTCACGGCCGGCGGCGGGCCGCCCACCAGCAGGTCATCCAAGTCGTCATCCAGGTAGCCCAGGTCCCCGAGGGAATCCAGCAGGCGGCTGCCACGGGCCCCGCCGCCATCGCCGGGCCCTGCGGCCGCCTGCGTCGACACCATCGGCCGGGGGCCGGCCGCGCTGGCCCCCTGGTGCGGGGGGTAATGGCCGCCGCCGGCGGCGGTGGCGAGGCCGCCATCCGGGGAGGAGGAGGAGGAGGAGGAGGAGGAGGAGGCGACGGCCGGCGGGTGGTAGAAGCCGCCGGCCGAGGGGGCGTAGGCCGGCGACAGGGGGGCCGGCGACCCGGCGTCCGACAGGTCCGACACCGGGGTCATGAGCTGGCCGTCGGAGGAGGAGGAGATGGCCGAGAGCGAAGCCGAGGAGGCAGACGCCCCGGGGCCGGGGCCGCCGGCGGGGGCGGCCGCCCGGCTGCCGGCGGCCGCCGCCGCCGCCGCCGCCGCGCGGACCTCCTCCATCGGCTGGAACCAGGGGAAGACGGTGCCATGCTCGACGATCATGGTTTGCAGGATGGGAGCCGGCACGTCGGCGCACTGGGAGAAAATGAGCACCAGGTTGGACACATGCATGAGGTTTTGCTCGGAATGCGAGGCCACCTGCGACAGGTGGAAGGTCAAGTTCGAGAGAAGCACCAAGTTCGGCTCCGGCAGGTTGTTCATGATGAAGTACAGCTGCGAGGCGCGAGACTCCGGGTCGCCGGCGATGACTGCGCGTGGGCGCGGGGAGGGGTGCGGGGGGCGCGGGG
>NW_009242984.1:215168-218161 GCF_000388065.1 Fonticula alba | reverse complement strand
GTCCAGCGCGTGGGGATGCCACTCGGGGGGGGAGGAGGCAGCAACCGCGCAGGCTCACCGCAGGAGGGGGAGAGGCGGGAGGCGGGGGGGAGGTCCCGAGGTCGGGGACGTGACGGGAGGCGAGCACGCACACAGACACGCAGGCGGGAGGGAGCGTGGCTGTTGGCAGGGGCCGCGGCGAGTGAGAGGGGGGGGGAGAGAGAGGAAGAGGGGGAGAAAAGGGGGAGGGGGGGGGAGGTTCGCGGGGCGAAGAGAATGCAGGTGCCGAGTCGCGCCCTCAGGGCGGCGGGGCCGGTGGTGCGCGGCTTTTTTGTTTGATCGGCCGGGGGCCGGCACCAGGGCCGGCGCTGCCCTCGCCCGGGGAGGGGAGGCGGATGCTGGGCGCTGTGGCCCGGCCCGGCCCGGCCCCTGCGCCCTCCGGCGGGGCCGCTCTGCGGGCCTGGGGCTTGGGGACGCCTCTCGGACAGCGGGCGAGGAACAGCCGCGACCCCCGGGCCCGGGGAACGAGCGCCGAATGGGGTAATATATCAGGGGCGCGGGGGGGCGGGGCGAGCCCGCGCCCCGGGAGAGGGGACAAATAACGGGGGGTGGGGGGGGGGCCATGGCGGGGGCTGGTGCGCGCGCATAGGCTCACGCGTAGGCTCACGTACGCGCGAGCGGGCGGATGTGGACCCGGGACAGACGCCGCCGCCGCCGCCGCCGCCGCGAAGAGGGCGCCGTGTCCCAATGGACCGCCGGGTCGCGGTCTCCGGCCCTGCCCCTCGGGCTCCGGGGGCGGGTGGCCGCGGTGCGCCTCGCCTGCGCCCGCCCCCGGAGAGAAGGCAAAAGAGAGAGAGAGAGAGAGAGAGAGAGAGAGAGAGAGAGAGGGAAGTCCTTGGCCCCGGGGTCCCGGCCCGCCTTCCGCCCGCCTCTTTCGGGTCGCATCGCGCTTGCGCAGGGCCCCACACACACACACACACACACACACACACACACACACACGCACCCCAGGCGCACGCGCCCAGGAACGCCAGGGAGGGGGACAAGGCCACGGCAAGACCGCCCCGCCGGGCAGGGAGGCCGCCTAGCGGGCGCGCGGGGATTAAGCAGGAAGATGACTGGCACCGGTGGCCGCGCGGAAGTCGGGGCTGGTCCCACCGCCGCCGGGGCCGGGGGGCAAGAAGCGGCCGAGCGGCTGGGGAACGAGGCCGGCCGCTGGTGCACATGTCCTCCCCCCCCCCCCGGGTGGGCCCCGGGCCTCCGTGCCGGGGGAGGCCCCCCCGCCGGGCAGCCAGAGCGGCGCGCTTGCACGCGCGCCTGCATGCCCGCGCCCGAGGTCGAGACATACCCCCCCCGCCCCCGCCCCCGCCCCCGCCCCCGCCCCCCGGCACGCGCGCGCGCCCCGGGCCGGCCCCTCCAGGGGTAATGCTCCCCAACGCGCTGGGCGTATCCCCCCTCCCCTGCGCGGCGCTCCGGCCGGGCGATCTCCCCGGCCTGCCCCGAGCCCCGGGGGCGCGCGTGTGTGCCCGCGCCGCCGGCGTGCGTGGGGAGGATGCGCGCGCGCGGCCCCTCCGCGCGGCAAAGGGCGCAGAAGGCCCTGCACGCACACCCCCGGGCCCGCCGGAGAACAGGGCGATCGGCCGGCAGCCGAACAACACACAGCTGTCCTGACTGGGCCTCTCGCATTTGGCCGGCGCGGCGGGGCGTGCAACCGGCGCCACGGCAGCCGTGGCTATCTGGTGAAGTTGCGGCCACCCCGTGACCAGGCCCGCTGTCCCCGGTGCCTCTGGGTCTGAGTGTGTGTGTGTGTGTGTGTGCGCCTCTGTACAAGGGCCGAGTGGCCGGGGGGGGGAGCGGGGTGGGCCCATTTCCAGTTGTCTTCCCCCCCCCCCCCCCCGGGGGGGGGCGAGACGCGTGCAGGTGCAACCACACCGGCCCCCGCCCCCTTCCCCGCGGGACCCGCCGGCCAGGGTGGCAGGGCGCAGCGAACTCGGGCTGCTGCGCGCGCCGCCCCGGCGCCCCCCGCGAGGCTGCCTCTTGCTGCGCACAGGCGCACGCACGAGTGCACGCAAAAAAAAAAAAAAGGCGCCCAGGCCTGGCGGCCGGGGGCGCCGCGAAATTGGGAGATGTGACATGGCGCGTGCGGGTGTACCGCACACCCCCGGGGCCGCGGCGGCACAAGCCCCCCCCCCGCGCACACACACACACAGGTGTTAAGGTGTATCGTGCGCGGGCTGGGTCCCGGAAAAAAAAACGGGCGCAGGCTCGGCCGACTGCCTGACACGCCTGTGATGAGGGGAAATAGCCCACTGGCAGACATGCCCATGTGCGCGCCCCGCGCCCGGCAGCACACACACTGTGCTCTAGACGCCTCCGGTGGGGGGCGGTCGCCCGGCCGCGCGTCCCCCCCGCCGCGCCGGCGCAGCCGTGCCGGGCCCCGGTCCGCCGCCAACCAGCCCGGAGGCAGGGGAAGCCGCGGTGTGACCCTCCTCCGGTCGCATGTGACCAGGCGGAGGGCGCTCCGCAAGGCTCCCGGGGCTCGGGCCGCGCCGCGCGCGTGCGCGCCCGGGCGTTAGTCCCGATCTGGATGGCATTCTGGTGTGTTGGCGGGCTCTGGCGCTGCCCGCAGCCGTCTCCTCCAGGAGACCGGGGCGCCCAGGGATCTGAAATGTGAGTGCCACATGCGGGCAAAGCCTTCGCTGGGCGGGCCGGCGGGCGAGCCAGCGAGCGAGAGAAAGAGGGGTAGAGATGGATGAGAATGACTGAGAGAGACGTGGGGGATTGATGAAAAATGACTAAGAGAGAGAAAGAGACACGCACACACACAAGCCAGGGGAAGGGGCCCCGGCACGCGTGCCCATCCCGGGGAGGCGCGGCGGCCCCACCGCATCGGGGCGCGCGTTCCGGCGCGCGGCCGTGTCTCGCCCCGACCGCACACACCCTTCCCGGGGGCGGGCCGCGATGCCCTGCACGGCCGCGGCGATGTGGTGAGGCGGGGCATGATTGGCGCCTAC
>NW_009242984.1:203722-212139 GCF_000388065.1 Fonticula alba | reverse complement strand
CCCCCTCCGCCCCCCTTCCCCCTCCCGTCGCCGCCGCCTGACACCCCTGCTGCTGCTGCTGCTGCCGCCGCCGCCGCCGCTGCAGCCTCGTCGCCGGCGCGCGCCCCTCCCCCCCCCTCCCCTCCCCCCGTGTCAGCATGACTCCCCTCCCGGCCGGGCCGCCCTTCGCCCCGGCTGACGTGCTCCCCGGCGCCGGCTCGCCGGTCGAGTCGCCGGTCGTCGCCGACACCATCGCCACCACCCCCGGGGCCACCTCCCCCGCCTCCCCCGGAGGCGCCACCCCGGCCACCTCCACCTCCACAGCCGCCGCCGCCGCCGCCGCCACTCCCACCCCCAACGAGACCCCTTCCAGCGAGTCCCTGGACATGAGCAAGCTGTCGGTGGACCTGCTCATGAGTGCCACCTCGGCCCTGCTGTCCAAGCAGCAGCAGCAGCAGCAGCAGCAGCAGCAGCAGTCGCGCCCCGGGTCGCCGGTGGGTGCCAGCCCCGCGACAGGCGAGCCCACGCCCGCCAACACCGGCGCCAGCGCCAGCGCCAGCGCCAACACCGCCGGGGCCGCCCCGGACGACATCGACCCCGCGGCCAACGCCCTCATGTCGCTGGCCAACAAGCGCCCGGACAGCCTGGACCTGGCTGGCGATACGGCCGCCGCCATGGTCGAGTCGCTCCGGCGCTCGGCCAGCCCCACGTCGGCCGCCGTGGCCAAGATCGCCGCCCTGTCCGGCCTGCCGACCCAGCGCCTGCTGTCCCTCTCGTCGCAGTCGCTGGCCGACTTGTCGGCCGCCACCAATGCCGGGTTCTTCGCCGGGGCCGGCAACAAGTCCGCCTCCGAGGAGAGCGCCGGCACGACGTCCTCCTCGCCCGGCAGCACTCCCACCACCACCAGCCAGGCGCTCATGTCGCTGGGGGTCATCACGGCCGGCACCCCGGCCGGGGGGCTGCTGGACGCCGGCCCTGCCAAGGCGGCCCCGCTGCCCTCGTCGCCGGCCGGGCCGCTGTCCCCGACTGCTGCTGCCGCCGCCGCCGCCGGGGCCACCTCGCCGGTTCAAACCCCGGACCCGCTTGCGACCGCGGCCCTGGAGATGGCCATGAAGAGCGGGCTGCGATCGGCGGCGGCCGCGGCGGCGGCCCTGACCGCGGCCACGGCCTCCTCCCCCTCGGGCGCCTCATCGCCATTGCCATCGCCGCTGGGCGCGGCGGCGGCGGCGGCGGCGGCCATGGCGACCGCCACCCCCGCCGCCACCGGGCCCAATGCCCTCGCCAGCTCCAACGACCCTGCCGGCTCCAATGGCACCGCCGGCAGCGGTGGCGGCAGCAGCCCGACCTCGGCCGCGGCCGCAGCCGCCGCCGCCACCACCGCCGGCCAGATCAGCAGCATCCTGGCCAACATGCTGGGGCCGTCCCTCATGCAGCAGCAGCAGCAGCAGCAGCAACAGGCCCCGCAGCAGGCCGATGCCGGGGCCGATGCCGCCGACGCCCCGGCCGGCACGCCCGCCGGTAAGCGCTCGGCCGACGAGCCCGACGCCGGCCTGCTGGCCGCGCGCAAGAAGCACGCCGCCTCGCCCCCGGCCGATGGGCCCGACGCCGGCGCGACGCCCACGAGCGCCTTCGACGCGGCCATGGCCACGGTCAAGGCCGCGGTGGCTTCCTCGGCCTCGGCCGGCTCGTCGCCGACCACGGTGCCGCTGATCACGGCCGCCGCAGCCTCGGCCACTTCGCGCTCCTCCCCCTCCCCCTCCTCCTCCTCTTCTTCCTCTTCCTCTGGCATCACGCTCCCCAGCTCGCTGCTGGGCCCCACGCACCCCCAGCAGCAGCTGCAGCAGCTCCAGCAACTGCAGCAGCTCCAGCAGATGCAGCAGATGCAACAGATGCAGCAAATGCAGCAGATGCAGCAGATGCAGCAAATGCAGCAGATGCAACAGATGCAGCAGATGCCGCAGATGCCACAGTTCCAGCCCTTCGGCCAGGTGGCCGCGGTGGCCGCCGCCACCGCCGCCGCCCTGCGCAACACCAACACCGGCAGCAACCCCGGCCCCGGCCGCCCCGGGGACGACCAGGCCCTTGTGCTGGCGTCCGCCGCGGCCGGCGCCAAGCCGCTCTCGCCCTCTCCTCCAGGGCCGCTGGTCCAGTCGCCGGGCGGCGGCGGCGGCGGCGGCGGCGGGTCGGCCAAGGTCGGCCTCCCGATCCCTGGCAGCCTGCTCTCGAACAAGCAGCAGCAGCTGCTGCTCCAGGGCGACTCGACGGCCGACGCCATGGTCCTCGACGGGGATGCCAGCCAGGACACCATCAGCCCGGAGCTCGATACCACGGACGACCCGCTGGCCGAGCTGACCTCGCTGCATCGTCACTTCGCCCAGGCCGGCGGCGCCCGCCTGGCACACCTGCAGCAGCAGCAGCAGCAGCAGCAGCAGCAGCAGCAGCAACAGTCGCAGCAGTCGCAGCAGTCGCAGCAGTCGCAGCAGTCGCAGCAGCAGCAGCAGGGCGCCGGTGGCCTGGTGACCGGGCCTTCGGTGTCGGCTGCGGCTGCGGCCGCGGCCGCGGCCGCGGCGGCCGCCGTGGGTGGCGGCCCCTCCGGCGGGGCGAACGCCAATGCCTCCTCCGGCGCCGCGTCTCCCACCATCGTGGCCACCACGCCCAATGGCATGACGGTGGAGATCTTCGTCTGCCGGTGGGACGGCTGCGGTTCGCAGATGCTCACCCTCGAGGACCTGGTCGTGCACCTGGAGGATTACCATGTTGGCCCGGGGGTGGTCCTCGGGTCCGGCACCACCGGCATCAGCGGCGCGGCTCTGGCCTCGCAGGCATCCGCCGGGTCGTCGCTCATGAGCTCCCCCCTGCTGAGCGCCCGCACTGCGGGGGTGCTGACGGCCGCGGTGGTGGGCAGCCCGGCTGGGGCGGCGGCCGCCGCGGCGGCCGCCGCGGCCGCGGCCGCTGCCGCCGCCGCCGCCGATGCCTCCGATCGCCCGCGCCTGTGCTGTCTCTGGGACGGCTGCTGGCGCGAGGCCCCCTACGCCGAGCGCACCAAGCTCGTGCAGCACCTTCGCTCGCACACCAAGGAGCGGGTATGTGTCCCTCCTCTGTCTTTTTGGTCCCGCCCCCCCCCCCTGATCCGCCACTGACTCCTTGGCCCTTTGCTCCTTTGCCCCCTCTTCCCGTCTCCTTCTCTCGCCTCCCCCCCCCCCCAGCCCTTCCAATGCCCGGTCCCCAACTGCGGGGTCCGCTTCAGCGTCCGGTCCAACCTGATGGCCCACTGCCGGCGCCTCCACGGCAAGCCCCTGGTGCCGATTGTGTGGAACGCGCGCGAGGTGCAGAAGCAGCAGCGCGAGAAGCAGCACAAGATGCAGCTCCTGTCGGCCGGCAACCCGCTGACCATGAGCCTCACCCCGAGCCTCATGGCGGCCGGCCTGTCGGAGAAGCTGGCCTCCCAGCTGGCCATGATCCAGATGTTCGGCTCGCCGGGGGCCGCGCAGCAGCTCCAGTTCGACCTGCAAAGCGCCGCCTCTTCGCTGCCCCTGGGCACGACCGCCGACATGCTGTTCTCCGGCGGCGGCTCCGGCCCCGGCACCTCGGCCAAGATCAAGACCGATAAGTTCCACCTCCACGGGCCCACCATGGGGCATGAGCTTGTCCCCTTCGGCGGCGGCAGCACGGGGGCCGATGTCACGGACTCCGGCACTGGCGGCGGCGGCGGCGGCGGCACCGGCGGACACTTCCTCCGCCCGGCGAGCCTGGCCCTCCTGGACTCGGCGCAGGCGACCATGGCGGCCGGGACCGGTGCTGTCGGCGCCGATGTCACCGGCTCCGGGCCTGGCGCCTCCTCGTCTTCCTCGTCTTCCTCGTCCGCTGGCGGGCCCTTCGACATGGCCGGGCCCGGGGGCGCCACCGGCCTGGTCGCTCGCCGGGGGAGTCTCTCTTCTGCCGGGGGCGCGGACACCGGCGGCAGCCCGGCCTCCCCCGGGAGCGCGGTCCTGCGTTTGGCCTCGGCCGGGGACCTGCTGCCTGGCTTTGCGGCGGCGGCGGCCGCGGCCGCGGCTGCAGCCGCCGCCGCCGCCACCGGTGGCAGCGGCTCCGCCCTCAAGTCTTCCTCCTCCTCCTCGTCGGCCTCGTCGTCCACCTCGTCCCCGGCTTCGGCGATCTCCTCGGTCAGTGGGGGGACCCCCTTCGGCTCGGGGCCCGGGGCCGGCGGGGCCCAGCAGCAGCAGCAGCAGCAGCAGCAGCAGCAACAGCAACAGCAACAGCAGCAGCAGCAGCAACAGCAGCAGGCCGGCGCCGGGCGCTCCGGTCCCACGTCGACCCCCAGTGCCCTGCATTCCTCGCTGCTGGCGGTGGCCGGCGGGGCCGGCGGCACCATCGACTTCAACCAGCTTAGCAGCATGGGCCTGTTGGCGGCGGCCGGCCAGCCGATGGCCACCGGCGCCGGCGCCCCGTCCACCACCGGCGGGGACCTGCTCGCCGGGTCCGGCTCCGCGGGCGGCTTCACCCTGTCCAACATCTTCCTCAATGCCACCGGGGTCGGGTCCGCTGGCACCGGGGCTGGCACTGGCTCCGGCGGGCAGGTGGGCGCGTCTCCCCTCGGCCCGCTGCTCGGGTCGCTGGGCAACAACGCCGGCAACCCCGGCGGCGCCGGCATCTCGGCGGGGGGGATCACGCTCGCCGGGGGCGGCCAGGCCCAGGTGGCTCAATTCCAGGGCCTCCCGGGGCTCGGGGCCGGAGCCACCGGCCCCGGCAACAACTTCTCCCTCTTCCTGGGCAACAATCCCACCGGCGGCGACCAGCAGCAATCCTCGGCGGCCCCCGGGATGGGGCTGGCTTCCGGGCTGGCCGGGGGTCCCGGGGCAACCGGGCTCCAATTCACGCCGGCCACCGTGGGGGCCGGTGCTGGTGGCGGCGCTTCGCCGGCCAACTCCGCCGGGGTCATGCTGCCGTCTTCCGGCGGCACCGGCGGCGGCTCGGGCGGCTCCTCCGGCACCGGCGGCGATGTGATGCTGGTGGATGGCTCGAGCATGGTGGATCTGGCCGCCCTGCAGAACCACATTCCCGCGCACCAGATGCAGATCATCCTGCAGCTGTACAACAGCGCCGGGCTCGGGGGGGTGGTCACCCCGGATATGCTGATGGCTGCCGTGGCGGCCGTGTCCGGCGGCGGGGCTGCCGCCACTGCCGGGGGCTCGTCCTCCGCCTCGGGCGCCTCCTCCTCCGGCGGCAGTGCCTCGGGTGTGGCCTCCGAAAGCGCGCCCTCCTCCTCCTCGTCTTCCTCCTCGGTGACGGTCCTCCCGAGCCCGCTCAGCGGCGGTCTGCCCACTCCGAGCGGCGGGGCCACCGGCCTGAAGCCTCCGGCCGGCGGCGGGGCCACCCCCATCCTGCGTCCGACTGCCAGCACCCCCGCCACCCAGCAGCAGCAGCAGCCGCAGCCGCAGCCGCAGCCGCAGCAGCAGCCGCAGCCGCAGCCGCAGCCGCAGCAGCAGCCGCAACCGCAGCAGCCGACCATCCTGCCCATGGGCTCGACCTCCACCGACTCCCTGGACAAGCAGGCCGCCCTGGCCGGGACATCGCCCCTGGGCCCGGTGACCGGGCGCGGAGCCACCCCCAGCGCCGGGCCCGGGGGTGCCCTGGCTGCCGGTGGCGGGGGCCCGCTGACGGCCGGAAGCACGGCCAGCAGCACCCCCCAGTCCACTCTGATCGGTGGCATTCCCCTGTCGGCCGAGATGGAGGAGCTCCTGCGCAGTGTGGCCCCGGAGCAGCGGCCCCTTTATCTGCAGCTCCTGCAGCAGGCGGCCATGGGCTCGACCGGCAGTGGCCCCAGCACCAACGCCAGCACCGCGACCGGCGGTGGCAGCGGGGTTGATGTCGGCACCGGCGCCACCACCGGCGCCGGCGGGTCTTCCCCCATGAACCAGATGTTCCTGTCCATGCAGCCGCCCTCGTCGTCTTCCTCCTCGACCGCGTCGTCCTCGGCTGCATCCTCGGGCCCCGGCGGGGCAGCTGGCGGCTCCTCGGCGACGGGCGGCGCTGCCGCCGCCCCCGGCGGCGGGGCCACCGGGCTGATGGCCTCCCATGTGGCCGGGTCTTCGCCCTCCACCAGTGTCGGCGGCAGCAGCACGCCCGGCGGCACCGGGACCGGCGTCGGTAATACCCCCTCGCAGTCGACGTCGACCGCCGGCGGGGCCACTCCCCAAGCCCGGCAGCATGCCGCCGTTCCCTCCGGGTCGAGCCCGGCCTTCGGCAGCACGAGTGCCGCCGTCGTGGCAGCGGCCGATCCGGTCACCGCGAGCCTGGTCCAGGCGCTCAGCGATCTGCCCGTCGAGCAGCTTCCCCTGTATCTGAGCAAGCAATTCCACGACCGGGCCTCCGAGCCGGCCAGCTACCTGAGCCTGCTGGAGCAGGTCACCTCGCATGTCGGGCTTCAGGCGTCGCTCGCGCAGACCTCCGACGGCCGGGGGCTGATCTCGAGCCTGTTCAAGCTCCAGCAGCAGCTCCAGCAGCAGCAGCAGCAGCAGCAGCAGCAGCAACATACCCAGAAGACCCAGGCTCCGCAGCAGGCCCAGCAACAGGCGGCGGCTCAGCAACAGGCCCAGCAACAGGCTCAGCAACAAGCGGCGGCCCAGCAGGCCCAGCAGCAGCTCCAGCTTCAGCTTCAGCTTCAGCAGCAGCAGGCTCAACAGCAGGCGGCGGCCCAGCAGCAGGCTCAGCAGCAGGCTCAGCAGCAAGCCCAGCAGCAGGCCCAGCTCCAGCTTCAACAGCAGCAGCAGCTCCAGCAGCAATTGCAACAGCAGCAGCAGCGCCAGCTCCAGCAGCAGCAGCAACAGCAGCAGCAGGCTCAGCTCCAGCAACAACTCCAGCAGCTCCAGCAGCAGCAACAGCTCCAACAGCAGCAGCAGCTCCAGCAGCAGCTCCAACAGCAGCAGGCAGCCCAGCAGGCCGCACAGCAGCAGGCCCAGTTGCAGCAGCAGCTCCAGCAGCAACTCCAGCAGTTGCAGCAGCAGCAGCAGGCCCAGCAGCAAGCCCAGCAGCAGCAGCAGCAGCAGCAGCAGCAGCAGCAACAACAGCAGCAGCAGGCCCAGGGATCGTCCATGCAGCCGTCCCTCGATGCGACATTGATGCAGCTCCTCCTTCAAAGCAACCCGGACGCCCTGTCGCAGCTCCTGAACCAGCAGCAGAAGCAGCAGCTCCAGCAGCAGGCGGCCCAGCAGTTCCTCAATGACTCGACCGGTTCCGGGAGCAACAAGGGAGGCCTCATGGCCACCGATGGTGGCATGCTGCCGCCCATGGGCAACATTCTCTCGCTCGGGTCGCAGCTCCTCTCCGGCGGGACAGCCGGCGGCGGTGGCGGCTCCGCCATCGGCGGGCCCCTCTTTTACGGCGGCGCGTCGCCCGGCATGCAGTCGGCCACCGGCCAGCAGCCGGGGGGGCAGCCGTCGGCGTCCTTCGCCTCGCTCGGTGGCATGACCGTCCCGGCTGGCCTGTTTGGCGCCTCCTCACCGGCCGCTGCCTCCTCCGCCGGTCCGGTTGGGTCTTCCACCGGCGGTGGCGTCGGCGGTGTGGCCCAGCAGGCCGCCGATCCCAACGGGGCTACCTCCTCGTCGATTGACGTTCTGTGCGAGGTGGCCCTGAAGTCGGTGTGAGCGTGCATGTATGTGAGCGTGCATGTGCGCGTGCTCGCCCGCCCGCCCGCCCGCCCGTATCAGGCACACGCATCGCTCCTTCTGTATGCCGACGGTCCTCTTCTCCCCGTCCCTTCTTTCCCTTGTGTTGGCGCGCCGTCGCCTCCTCCCATGGCATATGCGCGTGCATCTGCGGTGTCGCCGCCGTCTGAGCGCCGGCCGCTCAGAGCCGACCCCCCCCCCCTCCCTCCTCTCTCTCCCCTTCCTTTCCTGTGTCCTTCTTTCCGTTCCAACCCCCTCCTTTTCTTCACCCCCTGTCCTTGTAATATATGGCGATTTCAGCTCTTCACCTGCCCGACGCCGGTGTCGTGTCCCTCTGTGCAGCGATTCCCCCTGCCCTCCTTCCTTCGCATCGGGCACACTGGTTGAGGGGGCGGCGGGGCGGGGGGGGGGGGAGATAGGCGCCCCCGGCTCCAGGCGCATCCAGAAGGGAGGGTTGGGTGGGCAATGTTCGCGCCGGGATGGCAGGCCCCGAGCAGGGGTGTGTGTGAGGGGGTCGCGAGAAAAGAAAGCACATATACACACACACACACACACACACACATACACACACGCATGTGTGGCGGCGTTTGGCTGGTGTCGCTTTCCCCAAATAAACCATTTGCCCGATCCCCGGCCCCCATTCCGGAAAGAAGGCGCGCTCAGACGCGCACACACACCGTTTTTACACACACCGGCACGGGCTGCCATATGCCCCCCCCCCCCCACCCTGGGGCCGGCAGTAGCCCCACATACCTCCCCGCACCAACTGTCTAC
>NW_009242984.1:202390-203242 GCF_000388065.1 Fonticula alba | reverse complement strand
AAATGCCCCCGAACGAACCCCCCCCCCCCCCCCCCCCCCCCCCCCCCCCCCCCCCCCCCCCCCCCCCCCCCCCCCCCCGGCCGCCCTCCCGCCCCCGCGCGCCCGCCCGCCACCCCCGCGCGGGGGGGGGGTGGGGGTTATGGGGGAGGGGGGAGCAAGAGGATGGGCGCTGGCTAGCCAGGCAAAGGGCGCGCGCGCCCTGAGGAGTGGGGTGTGGCCCGCCCGGTGCATCTCGGCCCCGGTGCCTGCCCCGTGAAGGTCCCGGACCAGGGGGCCGGGCCACCCATCCGGCAAGGGGGATCGCGTGATATCCTCCGAGCAGTGCCCTGGGCACGGACATTCAGACGCCCTGCAAGGCCGGCGTGCTGCATGCGCAAATGTCTGGTGGAGTAGAACCAGCGGGCCCGGGAGCGCGCCGAATGTCCAGAACCCGTTCTATCAGGTCCCTCGGAGCTATCACCGATCACACCGCGGGCCTGATGCTTTGCGCTTCCGATCCCCCCGGGCCCAGTACCTTCTCCCTTGTCCTCGCTCGCTCGCTCGCTCGCTTGTTCTCTCTCTCGCTCTCGCTCTGGTTCTCGCTCCCACTGGTATACGCTGCCAGGAAAATAGCAACGGCCAGCGCGCCGGAGGGCGGGGTGTGTCTTGCTCGTTCACACCGGCCGCGCTCTTCCTAAAAGTGTGTGTGTGTGTATGTGCTCGGTGCCTGATGAGGCGTGAGTTTCTGCGATCGTCCCGGGGGGTCTCCCGCCGGATTGTCCCGCCGCCGCGCGCGCCCCCCTCCCGTTGCCCCGGCGGCTGGTGTTTGCATCCGTCGCCTGTGTCCCATGTTTCCCGAGGGGGGGGGGGGGG
>NW_009242984.1:198415-201244 GCF_000388065.1 Fonticula alba | reverse complement strand
CCCCTTCCCCTTTCTGCAGCCATGGAGTCGGCCATTTCTCCTCCCGCGACGCCGGTGCCCGATCAGCCGGGGCAGCCCGAGCCCCAGCAGCCCGAGCCGCACCAGGCAGGGCGGCTCCAAGAGCAGGAGCCGGAACTGCCGCCGCCCGCGCCGCCGGCTTTGGCCAGCCCTGGTGATGGTCAGACCGACACCCAGACCCAGACCCAGACCCTGCCCGTAGACCTGGAGATCAATGTGTACGATCTCGCCGTTGCCGGCCCCCCCTCGCCCTTTCCCTCCCTCCCTCCCTCCCCCCCCCCCCGGTCTCACCCTGCTTTTCTCCCTCCCTCGCTCCCTCGGCACCTGTCTCGTCCCCGGCCATGCTGGCATCCAGCACCCCTGCCAGCGCCTCGGCCTCGCAGGTGTGGGGCCGCCTCTTCTCCCTTGACATGAGGCGGGAGCACATCCTTTCGCGCGCGACGCCGGAGATCCTCTTCGGCCGGCGCAACGGCCTGGAGGTGTTCATCCAAAATGAGACGGTCAGCAAGCAGCACTGCCGGATTTTGTCCTGTTCGTGCCGTCCCCCGGTCTGCCTCCCCTCTTGCACCTGCCCCCACACGGTGTGCCTGTCGCGGCGGCTTTCTAACATACCCGGCTCATTCTCCCCCCCCCCCCCCCCCCCCCCCCCCGTCGGTGTGTCTCCCTCGGCCATGCCGAAAGCCGAAAGCCCGGACGGTGTGTCACACATCATCCAGGATAGCAACTCCACCAATGGCACCTTCGTCAACGGGTATATGCTGAATCGCGGCGCGCAGATCACCCTCAAACACCGGGATGTCATCACCATCTCCTCGCGCTTCCCGCCCGGGGACTCCGGCTTGAGTTTCATCTTCATGGATGCCTTCAGTTACCCGGCCGACAGCGACGCCGGGGCCGTGCTGTTGACCGGGAATTACCACATCACATCCATTCGACTGGGCAGGTGCGCGGGCGTCCTGACACGTGTATGCGCGGCCCCCGGCCCCAATGCTGACGTCTCCCCCCTCTGTCTTTTTTTTTGTCCCTCCGTCTCTCTCCCTCTGTCTATGTCCCCCTGTTTCCCGGCCTCCACCTCTCCCCCCTCTATCTCTCCCCTGCGTGAGCAGCGGGCAATTCGCCCAGGTGAATCTCGGCTTTGACCGAGTGTCCGGCGAGCGCGTGGCTGTCAAGATGATCGACAAGAAGCAGATGCTCACAAGCGACAAGACCACGAAGAACCTCCGCCAGGAAATCACCATCATGAAGTTGGTGGATCACCCCTTCATCGTCAAGATCTACGACGTCCTGGAGTCGCCCACCTCCGTGTACTTGATCATCGAGTTGTATGTGACCTATTCCTTGTCCCTCGCCCCTCGCGCGCGCGCGCACACACGCGCGTGCATGCCCGAGTCGATCCACCTCCCGCCTGCCTCCCCTCTGTCCCTGTGTCTTTG
Source organism: Fonticula alba (assembly GCF_000388065.1). Classification (NCBI taxonomy): domain Eukaryota; order Rotosphaerida; family Fonticulaceae; genus Fonticula; species Fonticula alba. The sequence continues at coordinate 199,793 of NW_009242984.1, read as the reverse complement.
TCCCTTTGTCCCTTTGTCCCTTTCTCATTCTCTCTCTCTCTCCCTCTCTCTCACACAAACACACACGCGCACCGTCATGCAATCCCCGAAATGCCCCCGAACGAACCCCCCCCCCCCCCCCCTTGCACACACTCGTCACACCGCCCGGTGGCCAGCGTCGGCGGCGGGGAGCTCTTCAAGAAGCTCCGCACGGAGGGACCCCTGCGCGAGGAGCAGGCCAAGGTGGTCTTCTTCCAGCTGCTGCTGGCGGTGATCGACCTGCACCAGAAGAACATCGTGCACCGGGACCTGAAGCCGGAGAACATCCTCATCCAGAACCTGACACACGCGGACCTGGAACAGCAGCCCATCCTACGGGGCCACATGGCCATCAAGGTGGCGGATTTCGGCCTATCACGCTACCTGAATGACCATTCCTTCCTGATGAACACCTTTTGCGGGACACTGGCATACATTGCGCCGGAGATCCTGCAACAATCGCAGTACGACAGCCTGGTGGACTGCTGGTCGCTCGGGGTCATCCTGTATGCGCTTCTGTCGAGGGAGCTGCCCTTCTACTCGCCGCACAACATCCGCCGGACGCAGGAGCTCGTGCAGGAGGGCCTGCTGAACTTCAGCACGCCAGTCTGGCAGTCGGTGTCTGACGAGGCGAAGGACCTGATTTCGAACCTGCTGCAGGTGGATCCGGCCCGGCGGTTTACGGCCGAGCGTGCCATCCTGCACCCTTGGCTGCAGGACCCCACCACGCGCCGAGTCGTGGACCTGCTGTTTGCGCGCCAGCGCCCGGTGGCCTCGGCGCCGGCCTTTAGCGGAGAGCCTGGCATGGCGCCGGCCACCGCCACCGCTGCTGCTGCTGCTGCTGCTGCTGCCGCTGCCGCTGCTGGTACTGCTGCTGCCACTACTTCTACTTCTACTTCTACTTCTACTTCTACTTCTACTTCTACTACTACTGCTGCTGCTGTTGCTGCTGCTGCTGCTGCTGGCACTGCTGCCGCCACCGCCGCCACCGCCGCCGCCACCGCCGCCACCGCCGCCACCCTTGCCCCCGTCTCCGGCCCCGCTGGCAATGCCACTCCCACGGGTGCTGCCTCGCCGCTGCCCGGGCGAGTGGCTCTGCTTCGTGGTGAGGCCCAGAGCGACGACGCGCCCGGCGGCAGCACGCCGGCCCTCGTCCAGACCCCGGGGTCGGCCATCGGATCGGGCCCCTTTGCTGGTCGCGCGGCCAGTGTCGGCTCCCCCTGCCCGGCGCCGGCGGCGGGCCGGCTCACTGGACTCCTCTCACCGGCTGCTGGCGGCCCGGGCTCGGAGCCAGCCCGGTCGGAGGAGTCGCGCGGCGGGGCGGCATCCGCAAACGCCTCCTCCACGGCGAATGAGGCGG
>NW_009242984.1:195026-198355 GCF_000388065.1 Fonticula alba | reverse complement strand
GGGCTCCTGGGTGCGTGTGCGTGTGTGTGTGTGTGTGTGCATGCATGTGGCCCATGCTGTGCGCGCGGTGTGCGTACGTGTGTCCCCCCCCCCCCCCCCGGCGTGTCTGCTTGCATTTTAATGGACAATAAAATAGTTTGGCCGCATATGCCCGGGGCGCGCCTTCACCGAGAGTCGGTCCTGTTCTGTGTTGTTTGTTCACCCGCCTTTGTGCCTTCCTTTTTTTCTGCGTGTGTGGCTTCCCGGCCGTGAGCGAGGCCGCTCTCCATGTCACGTCGACGTCAGTCGGGGCTGATCGGCCAGCGATCGGGGCTGTCGTGGCTCCGGGGACCGGTGGCAGATAGTGCTTCCACACACACACACGGGGGGGGGGGCGTGTCCCCTGGCCGGGGGGGCTGTTGGGCCCCAGGGCCGGTGGGACGGGGGCTGGGGACGATGAAAGCGTCCTCCCCCTCCCCTCCTGGGCGCATGTGCGTTCATTCATCCTGGCGTCCGGCGATGCGACGGCCTGCCCGACTGACCCCCGGCCGGGGGCGGAGATGAGAGAGTCCCGGGACTTTCCGCCCGAGAGGGCCCACATTGCTCGGAGAGTGATGCGGGCCGAGTGGCAGGGCGGGGGCGTACACATACACACACGCACGCGCCTGAGACGCGCGGGTGTGCAGGGCTCCGCACAAAGTGCCTCCGGCTCGGTACAAGCTCTTCAGGGGAGGACGGTCCCCGCGGGGGGGGGGGGGGGGGGGGGGTCCGCGCACGGTGTACTGCCCGCACCCGTGGGGCCCGGGCGCGGGCGGTCTACCCCCCCCCCCGGCTCGGAGGTCGGGGTTCTCACGGGCAAGGCCCGACCCGCGTGTGCTCGCAACAGGGGGCGGAGAACGCAGGAGAAAGGAGAGCCGGGGGCGGGGGGCGCGGGGCGCAGGGTGTTTTCGCATGGGCCAGGGTAAGCGCCGGGGAAGGAGACACACTTGCGGGGCATCGCTTTCCCACATCCCGCATCTCCGCGCCCCCCCCCCCCCCCCCCCCCCCCCCCCCCCCCCCCCCCCCCCCCGCCCGGCCCCCCCCCCCCCCCCTCGGACCGCCCGGGTCGGCGGAAGGCTGGTGGCTGGCAAGAGAGCCGGGGCGAAAGAAGAACACTGCCCTTGCCTCCTGCGGCACGGCCCTGGCGTACCTCTTTTCCGTGCGGGATTTCTCGTGTCGTGGCCGAGTGCGCAAGTACTCGCTGATCCTGCTGTCCTCCGACCGGTCGCAAATCACACTTCACTCGGAGGAAATTGCAAGGTGTGTCTTGCCGCCGCCGCCGCCGCCGCTGCCCCCCCCCCCCCCCCCCTCCCCCACCGGGAGCAAGATCAGACCTCGGGGTGGCGAGTCCTGCGTCCCCTGTCAGCTGGCCGGGCGCGCGGGACACCGGGGTGTGTGTGTGTGTGTGTGTGTGGAAGCGTCAAGCGTCCGTCTTCCGCGTGTCGGGCCGGGTGCCATCGCTCTCGCCCCGGGACCCTTCTTCTCGGGCTGGCGGCTCCTCGCCGAACGCCGGGCGCCCCTTGCACCTGGCCCGGGCGCGGGTTGAGTGGAGCCAGCGTTGTTTGCGGCTCGGCCGGCCCAGTGCCCCGGGGGAGCGCGGCCGCCACACTCGCTCGGCGTGGAAGGGGGGTTGCAGGGGCCGGCCGCTTGCGACCGACGGGCGACCGCTCCTCCCAGGCCCGGAGGCCGGGGCAGGGTCGTCGCCGTGTGTCCACTGTGTTGCGGTTTCGACCGTGCCCGATCGTCGGCGGCGCTGGCGCCAGCGCCGCCGTACCCCCCCCCCCCCTCGCCCTTCCCCCTTCCCCTCAGGCGCGGGGGAGCGTGAAATCACCGTGCGAATGTGTATTGTGTCCTCCTGGGGCCCGGGGGCGCCCGGCCTTTTGGATGTCCCCCTCTCTCCGGGTCATCTTGTCCCCGGTGTGGGGGCGCCCCGAACACTCGACGGGGCTTGTGTCGTATGTGCATGCGCGCGTGTGTGCGTGCGCGGATGTGGTTCTCCGCTTCCTGGCCGGGTCCTCGCTCCCTGTTTTGTGGTGCTCGCGCGGCCCAGGGCAACTGGCTCCCCAGGGAGAGCTGACCATGCACGCACACGCCTGCCCGGCCGGGGAGGAGGGCCCAGGGGTGGGGGGCCCGGCAGGTGGGCGCGCCCCCCAGGGGGAGTGTCGGGGCGGGCGCATTTCTGCGCACTGGCAAGATAAGCTGGTTCCCGCTGCCCCCCCCCCCCCCGCCCCTGTGGGGAGGCCCCCCGGGGCGGCAGAGGCCACCCCATTGGCCAACGCAGCATGTACCGCGCGGGAGCAAGGTTAGCCGGCCAGCCGGCCGGGGAGCAGCTTATCTTCCTGGCCAGGCGCTGCTGCCTGCCGCGGTGAACTTGCTCTCCCGTCCCCGGGCTTTTATTCTGTCCCCCCCCCCCCCGCCCCCCTGCGCCCCTCCGCCGCCTCCCCCAGCCGAGGGGGGAAGAGCTGTGTGCATGCGCGGACTTCCGGCGCACCAAGACCTCGCAAACATCCCTGCAAAGCGCGCGCGCGCACACAAACGCGTAGACACATGCAGGCACGCATACACACTTCATGGCACCACCCCGCTGATCACTTGGGCGAGGAGACCCCCGCCCCCAGGCTCCCAAACAAGCCGGCGCCGAATTCCAAGTCCCCCCTTCTCCTTCGTGTGCACCCGGGAACGCGCATTAACCGGCTTCATCTGTGTGTACCTCCCCCGCCTGCCGGCTCCTCGTCAGGCCGGCCGCCCCGGCCGCGGCCATCCCTTTGCCCCAGGAAGCGCGGTTATCTGGGCCGCCCGCCTTCCGGCGGCACTCTCCGGCGACGGGACCCGGGCCGGGGGACGCATCCTGCTGCTCCGGCTCCTCCGAGCTTAGGAGATGCGGCTGGGGGAAGCCCTGCCCTCTTGGGCGCACGACGATAAGGTTTTCTTTTTTCTTTTCCAGACGCGGCCCACGGTTCGCCCGAGTGCGACCAGGGGCACCCGTGTCCTCCGCCGGCATGAGGCCGGCAAGCTGAGCGCGCGCACGCCGGCGCGCACACGCCTTCTTGCGCGGGTGCTCCGGCTCGCCCGGCCTATCGGTGCCACAAGAGGGGCACTCGCGGTCGCTGAGACGCCGGGGCGGGGGCACCGGTGGAGGGGGGAGGGGGGGCGGGGTACAGGGGCCCGTTACGAGGCCGGCCAGCCTCCGTTATCTTCGCCCGAGCCATTGCCGGCGCTTGGAGAGGTGTGTCCGGCCGGCCGGAGTGTGACGGCCGACCGCAACCCGGCCCGGGGTGGGGCCGCCTTGTGTGCCCATCTCCCCCCCCCCC
>NW_009242984.1:191184-194956 GCF_000388065.1 Fonticula alba | reverse complement strand
CCCCCCCCTCCGGTGATGGAGGCACTGCTTGTCTTGCGCATGTAGGTGCGCGCCCAGTCCCAGCCCCGGCACGGAGTCCCTCTCGGGCGCACCCACCGGCCAAGGGAGAGGGCCACACACATCCAGGTTCGTTGATCAATCTCAACTGCTGGGGCCCCGGATCAGGCTGGATGCACAAGCTCCGCACAGATCTCCGCCCCCCCCCCCTCCTTCTTTCCCCTGCGCCCCCTCTGTTCGCTTGATCGCTGCCCCGACACCCCTGCTCTTCCCTGGGCCCGATCGCGACTTGCCCCATTGCCCCTCTCCCCCCCCCCACTTCCCTCTCCCCACCCCCACCCCTCCCCCTACTCCTCCCCAGCATATCCTTCCCCTACCGCGAAGTCCACGCCGTCTCTATGAACATCTCGGCTTTCTCCCCATCGACTTAGACCTTGTTTGATCACCTCGTACGCGCCGGCGCCCCCCCCCCCCCCGGCTGCCCCTTCTCGCACCTCCCTCTTGTCCATCCCGCTCTCGAACTCTCCTGCTAACCGCCTTGGCTCGCATGCAGGGGGATTTCTGCTATGCGGCGCTTCTCTTCGCATAAGCTCCCATCCAAGCGCCGGCGTCACTCGTCACCCCTCATCGACAGAAGTTCCTCCTTCTCCTCCCCCTCCCTCTCGGACCATCCCCCCCCCACCGCCTCTCAGCCTGCTATAGAGCCCTCCTCCGGTGCGCCCTCTCCTCCTCCCTCGCTGCCGGTTCCCTATGGCTTGCTCACACCGGTCGCTTTCACGCGTCCCTCCTTCCTCCGCCCCCGCCGGGCTTAATTGTTTGCCTCATGCTCTCCCTCCCTTCCCCCTATCTCTCTCTCTCTCTCTTGCACGCACATAGACCACCTCGAAGAGCTACCAAGCCCGCTAGTCATTGAGCCTCTCGTCGCACCAATGGCGGGAGAGAACCACCTCATTGACGGCTTCGTCCCTCGGCCTCCTCTTCCAACTCCTCAGCCCCCCTCGACCAGCGCCACCCGCGGCAGCGCCACCCCTCCGACGGTGACCACGGCGGCCGCGACAGCCACGGCCGCCTCCTCGGCCCCGGTCCACCTCCTCCATCACCACCACCACCACCACCACCACCACGACTTCGAGATGGACACTTCCTACCAGTATGAGGCAGCTCGCACGACGGCCACCACGCCGCCCCTTGGGACCCTGTCTCCGCCGTTCCAATTCCAGCGGACTCACGAGTCGCCCGGCGGGGGTGCCCCCACCGGGGTCCAGCCATCTGCCCCGGCTAGCGCCTCCAGTGCCACGCAGCAGCGCTTCGCCGGATCAGCCAGTGCGTCTTTCCCTTCTCCCCCTGCTTCTGCCCCTTTCTTTCGATCCCTCTCAGAGCCCCTTCCCACCATCTGCGTCTCTCTTCACCATTCGCCGCACCCTCACTCACCCCTCCCTCGCCACTGATCTCTTTCTCTCCTTCTTTCTCTCCTTCTTTCTCCCCTTCTTTCTCTCTCTCCCCCCCCACCTGGCAAGCAGTTGTTCGCCCCGCATCGCCAGTCTCGCCCCGGACCTCCTCCTCCTCGGTGTCGGATCTGCGCTTAACCTCGGAAACACAGCTGCATTACCTCCTGCAGGATGGCCGCCAGGGCGGGCCCTCTCTCCCGAGGGCGGTCGGCGGTGGCGTGGACATCTTGGACAACATGGACTCCATGCCACAAGTCCAAGCCCAGGTCCAGTCGTTCCTGAATTTTTTCCACTCACTGTCCGATGACCTGGTCCGGAGCATCGCCCTCCGGTCGCTGATCGACCACTGCCAGCCAGCCCAGCGACAGGTGATCACCACGGCACTGCATCCCTACCAGAAGGTGTGTTCGCATGTTTGGGCCCCGCCTGTTCGGTGGCTCACCTCCTCGCCAGCCGGCCAGCCGGCGCTTGTAAGTCCCCCCCCCCTCCCCCCCTCCTCTGACACATGGTCTTCCTTCCTCCCCACCACGCCCCCATGGGGCCACAGCGCGACCTCATCACGGCCCTGCCGCCCGAGATCGCCCTCAAGATCTTCTCCATGATCGAGCCGCGCACCCTGGTGGCCTTGCCCTATGCCAGCCCCTCCTGGCGGCGCCTCATCGAGTCACTGGACTACTATTGGGAAAGCCTCATCCGTAATGAGGGGCTCGTTCCGCGCGAGCTGCTGGAGCGCACCGACAAGAACAAGTTCGCCTTCTGGCGCGAATACTTCGTCTACCTGTCGCTGATCTCGGAAAACTGGCTGACCGGCAACTTCCAAGCGCAGAAGCTCAGCCCCAAGACCCAGTCGGTCATCACTTGCCTGCACATCGACGAGTCGTACATCATCGCCGGGTCGGATGACCGGTCGGTCAAGGTGTGGTGCTCGCGCACTTCCGAGCCCGTGGCCACCTTCGACTCGCATGAGGGCGGCGTGTGGTCGCTCCAGCGCGTGGGCGACCTCCTGGTGACCGGGGCCACCGATCGCAAACTCCGTGTCTGGTGCCTCCGGCGTAAGATCTGCCTCTTCACCTTGACCGGCCACACGTCGACCGTCCGGTGTCTGCGCGTCATCGGCCGGCACATCATCAGTGGCTCGCGCGACCACACCCTCCGCGTATGGAGCCTGGACGATGGCCAGCAGCTCCACGTTCTGAAGGGGTGCGTTCTTGCCGCATCTTGTTCTCCTCCCGGGCACCGTCTCGGGACCCTGTCCCTCTTTTTCCCCCGCCGCCATACCCAAACTGCCCGGCTCATCTTTGTGCTCCCCTCTCCCTCCGCCCTTCCCGATCGCCCTTTCCTCGCTCCCGGGGGGGAGGATGGGCATCCTCTCATCATAGACACCTGGAGTCTGTGCGCTGTGTCGAGGCAGCCGGCAAGGTGGCCGTATCCGGCTCGTACGACACCACGGTCCGGTCGTGGGATTTTGTCAATGGACGGCCCATTGGTACGTGTGCCGACGTCTTTGCGTGCGCATGTGTGGCATGTGCCCGTGCTTCGTTTCCTCCAATGATCCCCACACCGTCCTCCTGGCCTTCTCTCCTCGGCCCCCCCAGGGGGGCCGAGGTGTTCCCCTGCTCCAGCTGCCTGTCGCTGCATGTATTTGCATTTCCCCTCTGCCGATCCCCCTTCTCCCTCTAACCAAAGGCCCCCTGGGCTTCCTTCCCCTGTCGGCGGATGCCCCCCCCCCCCCCCCCCCCCCCCCCCCCCCCCCCCCCCCCCCCCCCCCGCACCCAACCCCACCCCAAACCCCCAATCAACAAAAAACCCCACAACCACCAACCACCAAATGGGGTCTTCCTCGACCCCCCCCCCTCCCACCCCTTGCCCAGCCACCATGACTGGCCATACGGACCGCATCTACTCGCTGGCTTTCGACGGCAAACGCGCGGTATCCGGCTCGCAGGACTCCACCATTCGCGTGTGGAATCCCCTAGACGGGACCTGTTTGCATGTGTTCGACTCTATATATACAATGTACCCTGCTCTTCGCGACGGCTATAGGTACCAGAGTCGTAAGCTGTTCTTCGGGAACCCTGCCTGTTCGCGATCTAATTAATCCAGTCGTCGTTACTCGCTGGACAGCAGCACCAATCCCAATGCTCACCGGCGATCCATCACCTGCCTGCAGTTCGATGGTGATCGCATTGTCTCCGGCTCGGAGGATGGCTTCCTCAAGGTACACAGTGTCTCCCTCTCCCCGTCCCTCTTCCCAGATATGCCCCTTCGTGTCTTGGCCACCATGGCCATCCCCATCACCCCTGGAGGGGGGGGGGGGGGCTGGCATG
>NW_009242984.1:176887-191117 GCF_000388065.1 Fonticula alba | reverse complement strand
CCCCCCCCCCCCCCCCCCCTGGCTGCTTCCCTGCAATCGCATTGCAACTCACTTGCTGACTTCCCTCCCTCTCCGTCCCTGTCTCCACTTCTGCCCCTTGCGGCTTTCTCTCCGGCTCTCCCAGGCCTGGGACGTGAAGACCGGGCAATTCCTGCACAACATCATCGAGGGTGAAAGCAATGACGTTGAATTCATCTGGCGCTTGCATTTTTACCACGACAAATTGGTGGTCGCGGTGCAGCAGTCCTCCGAAAACCCAAGCACGACCACCACCCAGCCGACCAACCACTCCTCGACGCTGGTTCTCCTGAATTACGCCCAGCCAGCCGATGCCACCCTGAAGGACCTTCACAGTCGATTCATGCTCAAGACCGGCGGAGCTGGGGATTCCATGACGGGCGTCGTGTCGACCGCGGCCACAGCCGGCGGCCCAGCCGGATCTTCCACCACCCCGGCACAGGGCCCAAACCCGGCCTCCACTGCCACGACACATCCTTCCCTGCGGCCGGTGGCCGGTGCCACTGCGACTGGCGGTGGCAGCAACAGCCCGGCTGGCCCAGGCGGTCCAAGTGGCCCGGGCGGCCCGGGCGCCAGCGGCTCGCAAGTTCGCACGTGCCTTGCTCAGTTGCTGAATGCCGCGTCTCCGGTGGCCACTCTGCCGGCGGGCACCGGCACCGGCGCCGACAGCCTGGCTGTTACCACTCAGGACCCGGCATCGTCCGGGGCCACCGCCCCGATGGAACTCGAAAGTGGCGGCGCCGACCCGGTCACCTCGCCTCTTGATGTGCTGGTCTCGGCGGCTGGCGCCTTGTCGACCATGCCTGCCCAACCGCCGCCCCCACCACCCCCATCACACCAGCAGCACCATCAGCCGCCCACATCCGCTTCTCAGATGTCTGCATCCGCTTCTCAGATGTCTGCATCCGCGCGTGCCGGTGGCAACCCCGGTCCCCTGCTGCGCTCGGTTCCCCTGGCGGCCGATCTCCGGTCCGAGGTACACCCCACCCCCCCGCGCGGGGGGGTGCCCGCACTGGTGCCGATGGTCGGGTCCTCGTCCGTGTTGTCCACCACCGGGTCCGAGGGGGACTTCCCCTCGGCCTCGGGCTCTGACGGATCGGCCGGGCGGTCCTCCTCGAGCACCGCCACCGGCTCCGACAGCTCTAGTCCTTTCTCCTCCGGCTCATCGGGCAACTCGAGCTTCTCTTCCTCGTCGGGCTCTGCCTCCACCGGGTCTGCGCTGGGGTCTTCCTCGATTGCCGGATCCTCCTCAGTCGCCGGGTCATCCAGTTCCTCATCCCCCTCGTCCCCCTCACCATGGCCCGGCCGCAGGACAACCACCGGGGCCGGTGCAGTCGATGCCATGGCCAGTGCCTCGGCCGCCGCCACAGCCGCCATGGCCGGTGCCTGGTCAGGCGGCCCGATGGCCGTCGACTTGGAGGATTCCCACGTCATTCCGGACTACTTTGATCCGACCCTCCGGCCGGCGGCGGAGGGGGCGAATGCTACCTCGCCGCCCGGAGCGCGAGCCTTGCGGCAAAGCCGCACCCCTCCGCTGCCCGGGACATTGCCCCCTGCTGTGGGGTTCCCTTCCTCCTCCTGGCCCTTCCTCACGTTGCCGCCCCCATGGCCCAGCCATCCCGCTCCTCAGCCCATGGCGGCCGGTGCTGCAGGTGGCCCGCCGACGCACACACGCGTGGTCATGGGCTCCTGGGCCCCGGGCGGCGACTCGACCGGGTGCCTGATGGCGGCATCCTCTCAGCAGCACCAGCAGCACCAGCAGCATCAGCAGCATCAGCAGCATCAGCAGCACCAGCAGCACCAGCAGCATCAGCAGCACCAGCAGCACCAGCAGCATCAGCAGCACCAGCAGCACCATCGCCCAGGGGGGGACATGGCGCCAGACCAGCTGGCTTCCTTTATGCTTCCGGCGTTCCAGTTCCAGCCGACTGGCAGTATGGCAACCACTCAGGCGCCGGCCCCGCCGCTGGCCGTGGCGCCGGCCAATCACCGCGTCAGTTTCCTGCCGAATTCAACCGCCTCGGCGATCAGCCGTGAGGAGGACATGTGCCCTTCTTCGGACGACGACCTGGACGACTCGATCCGCATTTAACCCGGCCACACAGAGGAGCCCGCCCACCATGCAGGATGGCCGAGCGGTGGCGTTGCGACCGCTTGGAAGCGGGGGAAGAGCCAGCGGGAGAGAGGAGGCGAGAGAATGCCGCCTCGCACATTTGCGTCTCCATTTCTCTGCGCATACGCGCAAGCGCGTTCTTTCCTCAGTTCCCTCTCTCTCTCTCTCTCTCTCAGCACGCCTATGCCCGCGCCGAAGCTGTACTTTTTTTCTTCCCTGCGTGTGTGGGCGTCTCTTCATCTTGTGTCTTTCTCTCTCTCTCCCCCCCCCCCCCTCCCCGACGCGCCGTCCTTGTATCATATTCCCTTCCTTGTTACCCCGGCTCTCTAAAAAGCCGCGTCTTTCCTCCCAAATGGTGTGTGAGCATGAGGGAGAAAGAGAGGAGGTCTTTCCCCATCCTCCGGGGGTGCCCTTTCGCGCACCTGGCTGCCTCCGCTCTTCCTCTTCTCTCCAGCCTCCTTCACATCCTCCTGTACATTTCCCCCCCTCCCCCATCTCCGGGTCCTCATGCAGAGCCACTCAAGCCTGCTGTGCGCGCACCAGACCACCCGCAAGTCCGTGCCGATGCACCCCCCACCCACATCCCTCTCCTCTTCATGGCACAGCCGGATGCGCGCCATCTGCGCGCCTGGAATACACAGTTGCTTTAGACACACATGTTATTGTCCCTCCCCATCGCTTCCCCCGTGCCCGGGCAATGGTTGTCCCCCTTCCCGGTGGGGAGGCGACCTCAGCTGGGCTCCTGCCGGATCCCAAGGGAGGGGCTCCACATGACCCATCAACCGACGGCCAAGCCATCTGTCGAGTGGCTTGTCCTTTGTCAAGCATGGCATTCAATTATTGGCGCAGGCCAGTGGAAAGTTTATCCCCCGCTGGAGCGAGGGACCGAGGCAGGCTGGCCGCGTGCGGTCGGTGATCCATAGTGGAGAGGGAATTCGGCCTGGTGCAGGAGGACCTCGCGTGGGATGCTGGAGTGCAGGCGAAAAAGAGTCCGGCCATCCGCGGGCAGGGTGCGGCCACTGGCGGCATGGGCGTGGCTCCAGGAGCAAGCTGAAGTTGCAGACCGGAGATCGCAGACAGGTGGACGTGTGGTCAGGTGGTAGAAGACTATGCTCGACACGGCGAGAAGGGGGGGGGGCGAGGGGGAACACCAAGGCAGGCCTCCTTGCCCCCGCAGCTGCAAGGGCACACAGGGAGAGATGTACTGCAGCCACAAGGACACTGAGTACTTCGGACACGGGGGGACATACCGAGGCATCAGGGCGACCAGGCCACGATCATCTGGCGGAAGGGCCACGCGAAGGTGTGCACCTGTCCCGGTGGCCATCGTGCAAGATGGGCAGGGAGAAGGGATGCACGGCGACAACGAAGGAGAAAAGAGCCGGACAGACGCATCTTTGGCCTGCCCCGACGCCGGCCCGGCGTGTACAGCACAGGGGACTCTGGGTGCCTGCCCTTCGAGGGACCATGCGGTGCTGAGGGTGAAGGATGGGCCCACCGAGGAGGAGAAGGAAGGCGGGCCGACTGCCGAGCAGTCCTATGAGAGCACAGGGATCCTCCATGCCGGGGGCCGAGAAACACCGGCGCCGGCTCTGACTCACTCATCGGCGGCGGAGGAGGACAGCACGCTGGCCAAGGCCGCGTCTGAAGGAGGGGATGGTGGCATTGCAAAGCCTTGAGCGTGTGGAAGGGAGACACCGGGTCTCAGTGCACCATACGATGATCGCGCGGACTCGCGGCGGGCAGCACTGCCGGCAGGCCAGGCAGCGGGGCCATAACCAAGGGCGAGCAGGAAATAAGGGGAAGGCCGGGGCAAAAGGTCTTGTTCGCAGCCGGGGGCACCTCCCAATAAAGCGCACCCACCAATGAATATCGCGCCCTGCGGTTCCTGCGCGATCGCCTGGCATCCGAAACTGGATCGGAGCCATCGTCTGTGTTTCTGCCACAGTCGGACGATGTTTGAAGCCGGAGTTGAGACCCGGCCAAGCGAGAACCGAAGCAAAAACCCGCTCCCCGAGGCTCAAACATGAACTCTAGCCCAATGAGAAAAGCACGAAGTCCATAATATTAGAGAAATACCTTTTGTCTGGTTCATAAATAAATACACAAGTCCATCGAATATATGACAGAAAAGTCCTTGATTACAGGAGTTAGCAAGTAGTTATGTTTTTTCGAGCAGGATGTGCATTCACCTTTCCATAGTATTGTATTTGACAATAAATAGCCACATAAAAGTCGGTGTGTTGCCCACGGCCGTGCGTGTGCTGCCCACGGTTGTGTCAGGGCATGCGGGATCTATCCGAGGATCCGACCACGCGTCAGTGCACACAGGGGGGGGAGGGATGGGCGCTCACATTGGGGGGATGCCAATGGTCATTCTTTATTTCGGGGAGGCAGCGGCAAACACTTGGCGGACGCTGAAGTTCAATCGCGATTGCCGCATGTACTCGGCCAGCAGCTGGCCTTCGGTGGTGGCTGATGGAAAATCCTCCCCCTCCGCCGGCGGCGAAGGAAGAAGAGGACATTTGTGCTGCCCACCAGGGCCTACCTCCGCGAAGAGGTCTTCCCCTCGCGCAGCCAGGTATGTCAGCAATGCTGGTGGAGTCGTCTCCTCCAGGATGCGTGGAACGCCTTTTGTCCCCCACCCCCAATCACCCCCCCCCACCCCATCGATGATTTGTTAGTACCACCAACATGGCCTTCGGCATCCCCACAGGATAAATGACTCCACACACACTCACACACATATGGGCGTGTGGAAGTTCCATGTCTCATTCGTCTCGCACCATGGAAAGCCAATCGAGAGGGCCCACTGAGGATGACAACGTCGCCGCTACGCAGGAGAACCGGCACCGGGTCCACCGATCGACAAGTGCCTCCAATAAGGAAGATGGCCGAGCAGCCGAGACTGTGCATGCCAGCGACAGAAGTGTCAGCACCCAAAGCACCGACCCCTGCCCTGGGCAGGGACGGACAGGCATGCTGTCGTACCTGATGCTGACGAGGGGCGCTTGCTCGGGCGCCTGCTCGGAGAAGTCCGCATGTCCGGTGAGACTGTCACCGGGTGAGTAGTAATTCACGATGGCCGCCTCCGGCACCCACTTGCGTCCTTCCTCTTCGGCCATCGGCGATTGGCTGATGGCACCGCGAGCCAGCGAGGCCAGCAGTTCGGGCATCGGCCCATGGTCGCCCTCGACATAGGTCTTGTTGGTCCAATTGTAATGCCACCCAAGGGTGGCCCACCGGAGCTTGCGCAGGGGCGGCGCCGGGACGCCGCGCTTGCGAGGAAATCCCCCGGCCAGGGCAAACTCGCGCCATGGGTGCGATCTCCGCGGCGGGCAGCCCGCGGCAGCCCCCTCGGCAGTGGTGATCCGGTCCACCAGCTTGAGGGCAGCCGCCCGCGGGTCCGACTCCGGCGCCTTGGCCGCCGGGGGATTCTTGACCAGAGCCCCGTGCCGCTGGCTGAGGGCCGCTGCGCAGTGGTGCCGCGAGCAGGACCGCTCCATGCAGGCTTCTGCGTTGGAAATCATGGCAGCCCGGGCCACCGGGGCCGGGCTCTCGGCCAGCAAGTCCACCTCGGTCAAGGCCTTGAGGCTCCCGAGGGTGAGGGAGGAAAAGTTGGTCCGGCCGCCGGTCCAGCTAACGACCGCACACTGGGCCAGGCGCGCCTGATCGGCGATTGACAGGGCGCCAGCCGCCACAAAGCATCCCGGCGCCCGCCGCATGATGGCCGCCAGGTCGTCCGAATTGTGCGGGTCATGCACGCCATGCCGGGTGCGTGCCAGGCCCGGGTCCAGGAGCTCAGCCCGGGGGGCCTGCTTCAGCCGGCGCTCGGCTTGGCGGAAGGCCGTGTCCGTCCGCGGCGCGGCATGGGTCGACCCCTCCACCGGGAGGGCACCCCACAGCGGGGTGTCCTCCACCAGCGGGCGGCCTCCTGCGGCCGGACGTTTCCGAGATGCAGGGGTGCTGGGCATGCTCAGAAGACGGAGGGGCAAGGATGCAGCAGACGGGCGGAGTGTGGCAGTGTGGAAGCGCGTGCGAGAGGAGATTCGGCTATTTTCTGCCGCCCGGGCCCATGCTCCGGGCGTGGGCGGAGGCTTTTGAATCACCCCGTCCGTTGGCACCTGTACACGGGCGCCCTGCTCTATTTGGCGCCCCGGCGCGAGGGCGGTGGCCCTTCTCGGGCTGGCTGGCAGCTCTCTTCTCCTCCCTCCTTCCCCCCCCGCCCCCCCCCCCCCGCTCCTTCCTGCCGCCTCCGTCTCTTTGCGCAACTATGCTTTGCCGCGTTTCCTCCGCCGGTATGCATCCGCCCCCGCTCCTGTGGTCTTCTCCCTGCCCTCTCTTTCGCCCCCCCTGCCCTGCCGCTGCCGTGATAGTTGTTCCGTCCGCTCGTCGCTGATCATTGTCCTGTTTCCCCTCCCTCTCCCCGGCAGTCGCCCGCGCGCAGGCTCGCCGCCTCTACTCGTCGACCACCCCGGTCATCGCCCAGGCGGAGGCCGCGTCTGCCGGCAAGGCGACGGGCGTCCTCGCCCGCACGCAGAGCTTCGTCAATGGCGGCTTCGTTTCTTGGTATATGCCGGTCTTCGGGCCTGAGTTTGTGCCATGCTCGACCGGTGCCTTGCCGCCTGGCCACTGACTTTTTTTTTCTTTGTCCACCGTGTCTGCCCTGTCAGGGTTTGCGCCTTCGCCCTTGGTGCTGGCTTCGGCACGTTGGTCAACAATGCCTACGCCGAGTCGGCCCCTCCGGCCCCCACCATGCAGGAGATCGCCCAGCTGGAGGCTTCCATGGCTCTGGTCCGTTTTTTCCCGGCACCCATTGCACACACACACACACACACGCGACCCCACCTCCTGACCTCCCTCTCCCTCTCTGCCTCTCTCTCTCCCTCCCCCGCCTCTGCCCGCGCCATCCTGGCCGATCGCCTGCGCCTCTCTCAGCTGACCGGCTCGGTCGCCGCCCTTGGCAATGAGTTCGCTGCCATCCGCGCCCTCGAGCACCACGCCGTCCGCGCCGAGGACGTCAACGCCGTTTACAAGTCGATGAGCGACATGAAGGTTCGCTCGGCCTCTTTCTTCTCTGCCTCTTGCCCCCCCCCCCCTACCTCTCTCTCTGTGCCTTTCTTCCGTCAGCTCTCTTCGCCGCCGCCGCCGCCACACACGCACACACACCCATCACACGCCCGCGCGCATTGACACGCTTTCTTGTATTTACATGCGCGTGCGTGTCTCACTCGACCGCCGGGTGTGGGGCCCCACACAGCACCAGGTGGAGGACCGTCTGGCCGACATCAACAAGGCCGTCCTCCAGGCCAAGGCCGCCCAGAGCGAGCTGAAGGCCACCCTGGCCGACCGGTCGCTGGATATGGCGCTCAGCAAGCTGGCCAATGCCACGCCGGAGGAGGTGGCCCGGGCATTTGCCGCGCAGCGCGAGGCCCTCCAGGCCCAGCAGGCCCAGCTCGAAGACACGCAGACCCACCTTCAGAAGATTGGCAAGTCTGCCTGAGCAACATGCGGCTCTTTACTTCCGCTCGTTGATCTTCTTGCCGGTGTTCGGCAGGCCGTTCTTCGTCTGCTTGGCCTTGTTCGGGAGACGCTGTGCCAGACGCTCAAGGGCCTCGGCCTCCTGCATATCGGCCGCCGCCGCCGCCGCCGTCATCACCGTCACCACCACACATCCCAGGCGTGTGCCCATTTTCACATCATCAAATAGATACGCCAAATCAGCAAAGGTCGTGCGTGTCCGCGTGTGTGTGGTGCGCACACATACGGTGTGTGTGTGTGTGTGGGCGTGTGGAAGGCAGGAAGCATGCGAAATTCAATTTTCCCATCACTGCCCCCCCACCGCCTGTGCCAGCCTCAAGGGCAGCCGCCTCCATCTCCCAGGCCCGAGGAGAGAGGTGCGACGCCCGCCACCCTTGCACAAGCGGTCCACAAGGGGCCATCATGCCTCGCTCCCCTCGCTCCCGCCCCACCATCAGCATGCACGCACCTTTTGGCGGATCCACTGGTCCTCGACGGCCTTCTGCTTCTGCTTGAAGGACTGGCTGCCGCGAATAACATCGCCCTCGCCACGGCGGACGACCGGGCTGCGGAAGAGAGAGGTGACGGCCTGACGGAACATGTTGGATTGGTTGCAGAAGGGAGGGGAGCAACAAAAACTGGGAGAAAGAGAGGGGAACGGGGTATGCGAGGAAAAAATGACGATGAGCTGCCACCGATGAAGCCGCCCACGGTCGACACGCTTAAATAGGCACCTAAAACGGGCGGTCAAGTCCGGTCAATGGTCACGTGGATGGGAGCGCCATTGCCCAGCGCCCTTTTTCAACCACGATCATTTCGCCATATCCCGCCCGGGGCGGGGGGGGGGGGGGGGGGGGCACGGCACCTTGCTCCTCCTCATCTTTGGTTTTTGGCAATCGTTTTTTCTTTTTCGTTTATTATTCCCCCCACCTGCCCCCCGCCCCCCTTCTTTCCCCCTCCCCGACTCTCCCTTCCTTTGACCTGCGAGAAAGTATGCCGGCAGCCCCTGGCGGAAGTGGCGATGGTCAGATTGCTTGTCCGATTTGCGCGCGAGACTTTCCCCAAGGGCAAATCGAGGCCCATGCCTCCTCCTGCGGGCTGAATGCCTCGCCACATGTGTCTCCCTCCCGTCCGGGGCGACAGCCCATCGCCGCCGCATGCCCTTCTTCCCCGGTGCCTGCCTCTGCTGGCACGCGTGAGGAGTGCCTCCTCTGCTGCCAGCCACTGGAACCCGGCAGCCTGAGGACACATCTGGCAACCTCGGCCTGCCCTCAGGCCGGCACCTCCCTTGGCCGGGCGATCCTCGCGCAGGTGGCTCCCCTCTCGGCCGACGCCGCGGATTTCGTTGACACCCCGGACGCCGCGTCGCCCGAGCAGCTCGTCCAATCGACCCTGGACTGGGTTTCCGACTTCATGGCACGGTCGGGCGGAGTGTCCATTGGCCGGGGTCGCGGCCGCCGGGCGCGAGCTGCTGGGCCCCTGGCCGGCGCCCTGCGCACTCAACTCCTCGTCGATCAGGAAAACAGCAATCTCCGTGCTGCCCTCTCGGACAGTGCGATTACCAGTTCCCGCGAAACTGAAGGTCCGCCCCTGTTGCCTCCCGCCTGCCCCTTTCCCCCCTCGCCTGTGCTCTCTCTCTCTCTCTCTCTCTCTCCCCGCCACCCCCCGTCTCGCAGCTTACACATATTCCCCGCAACATAGAGCGCCGCTCCTTCCGGGCAAGGCCCGGCCTGTTGGCTGGCCGGCGCTTGGGCATCTCGCCGAGCGAGGCGCGACTCCTGGCGCGGCTCCATACCGACGGCCGCGTCGGCCGAGCCCCGGGATTCGGCCTCTGCGCCAAGTCCCGGGTTTTGTGCTGTCGGGCCGGGCCCTCGCGACCGCTCGTGGCGGCTCCCCTGCCGAGTGTCGTGTGGTCTCGGGCGCCTTCCTTCTCGGCCCTCGGGCGCCAGTCCCGGGCGCCGGTCGATTTGCCTCCCTTGGGCCCTCGCCCGCCGGCCGACTGGCCCCCCTCGCGCCTGGCTCAGCTGGCGCGCGCCGGCCCCAACTCCCTCGGGCCGACTGTGCCGGATGCCAGCCACCCTCCCTACTGCATCCCGGACTTGGCGCCCTTTGTCCGAGGGGAAGCCCCGCCCCCGGCTCCGTGCCCTTTCCTCCTGCCGCAGCCACTGCCCGGGAGTGATGGGCAAGTCCCCTCGGCCGAGCAGCTCCGCGGCTACATTTCCGCCAGCATCTGGCATTTCCAACGGCGCCTGCACTATGCGCTGTCCGACGCCATCACCGAGTATGAGAGCCAGGTGCGCGAGCTGGGGCGCTTCCTCTATCACCCGGCCTCCTTCCTGAACTTCGCCGAAGGAATGGAGGATGGTGCGTGGCGCGAGGCCTACCCCCTGCCGGCGTCCTTCCTCGGCGGCCTGGACGCTGTCGCCCTGCCACGCGCTGAGACCCCCGCATCCCGGCCCTCCGCCACTCGGCCACCCCTGTCCTCCGCCGTGGTCCCCCCACTGGACGGCATGGTGCTCGGGCGCGATATGGCACCTCCCGCCGGGACTAGCGCCGGGATGTCACCGACCCCAGAACCCTCATCATCCCCCTCCTCCCCGTCCGCATCCTCCCCCTCTTCACCCTCCCCTTCGACACTGGCGCTGCCCGTGGAGGAGATCGCCCCCTCGATGGCCAGCATGGCCGCTCCCCTGCCGGATGTCCAACATCCCACGGCGTTTGATGCCCTGCATGATGATCTGCTCTTTGAGTCCGATGACCCACTCGACCTTGAGCACTTGCAGTTCATCCACGACAGTCAGACCTCTTTGGCGGAGCTCCGGGCCGCCTCGACCGATCGGCCCCCTCGAGTTCGGCCCCTCACCGAGGCGCCCACGGCCCTCTCGCCCCCGGGCAATCCGCCGGAATCTGTTCCATGTAGCCATGCTCCCGCCATGGCATCTGCTCTGGAGTCTCTCCCGACCAGGACCACCCGGCCGGCTGGAGTCCCTGCCGAAGCACCCTCTTCCCAAACACCTTGGGAGGAGGAGCTCCCCTTTAGGGTCCCCGCCGCGCCGGCCAGCCCCCCGCGCATTCATCCTGGTGGCCCTCGGGAGGGCCATCCATTGGCGGACGCCCCGGCTACCCCGGTGGCCCCGCTCCGGCGCCTTGTCCCGCCGACACCGCGGTACAAGACCTTCGCCGACCACGAGTTGCAAGAGCTCTGTGCGCAGTATGGGATCCGATTCAAGGGCCTGTCCAAAGGCCGCGTCTTGCAGCAGCTTGTGGCCATTTGGCGCTTCCAGCGGGGCGACTCGCCGTCGGTTGGTCCCCCAGCGCCCGGGGCGCCGGCCGACCAGCCCACCAACGCCTCTCCCCCGGAGGCAGCCACCGAGCCAGCCGCTGCTTCGTTGCCGGCGCCGCCCGACTCCTCGCCGCCCTTCGATCAGCCCCTGGATCAGCCCCTGGACCAACCCTCCTTCGGTAGCGGCCAGTCCCTGTCCTCCTCCCTGATCAGCTCGGTGTTCGACGACTACGACGACTTCTTCATGGACGGCGATCCGGTGCGCCTCTCCCCGCCTCCTCGTCGGTCACCTCGCTCCTCGCTGAAACCCTCCCCCTCCAGTGAACCCAGCAGCCGGTCGCCATCCTCTTCAACGTCGCTGGCCGCCGCGCCCCCCTCGCCAGCCCCGTCGACTACCACCCTCCCCCAGGCCACGGACGACATGCTGCACTATCTGCTGCGCAACTCGCCCGACATTTACAACCAAATTATCACATTCAAGGTGCGTCCCTGCCGGCATGGATGTCTGCCTGTGGCTGTGCGGCTTTCTGACGCTGCGTCGTGTCTCAGCCGCTTGAATTTGCCGTCGTCCACGACTTGGTTCGCCAGTATGTCACCTGCACTCCGAAGCAGCTCACCCAGTTTTTGGACCAGAATGTGCGCGGCGCCCCGTCCCTCTGCCACACACGCGCACAAACGTGCACATAGGCACCCATGCACACACACATGCACACACACATGCACACACACATGCACACACACACACACACACACACACACACACACACACACACACACACATGCACATCGCATATTTTTTCCCTCTCCCCCTCCCCCCTTTCATGTCAGCTGGCCAATGCCTAACCGCTACGTGTGCACTGCTCTCCGGCCCTCGCCCAGGGCATCATCTTTGCTCCGGCCTCAAACACCGGTCCCCGGACAAAGTACCCGCCCAAACCAAACCGCCGACGCGACCCGCGCGCATAGACCTCTCCCAATAGATAAGATAGAGCCCCTTGACATGAAAAGGCGAAACCCAGATGCACCAGGAGCGAGGGATGGCGGGGAGGGAAGAAGAAGGGGGGAAGCGCGCACGCCAGGGGAGCAGGCAAAAGGCGGGAGCATGCATTTCACCTCCCTGGTCTGCCGGAGACCGAGCACCTTTTCACCAGAAGCCACTGGCGCTTTATGGAGAATGAGGCTACCTCGGGGGAGCCAGGCTCAGCGCAGTACCGGTGGAAGGCCGCGCCGGCGGAAATCCGACCAAGCTCGTGGCCCATGCGATCCAACGCCCGACCGAGGTCGGCGCCGGAATTGGCCTCCGCCGCCAGGCAGGTGAACTCCCCGAAGGCCGCACTCAGGAGGCGCGTGTCCCATAGATGCACTGGCGGCCCGGGCGCCGGGTTGCGCAGACTGCGGGCCATCTGGTGCATGTCGGCCGTATACTCCACCCGTGGCGGGAGCAGCCGAAGACGGAAGTTCCGCTGGAGTCGAGCCACCCAGGGGTCGGGTCGGGGCTGCTTGCGAGCGAGGGCCTCGGCATCGAGCGGGGCAGGGCGCTTGGCGGCCCGGCCGGCCAGCGGGGAAAGGGCCCGGGGCCCCTCCAGCAGGGTGTCCAGGATGCCGGAACCGGACGCCGGCCGAGGGGCACGCCTTGACCGAGTGGCCGCGCGGATGGCGGCCGGGGCGCCGGTACTGCTCGGCACGCCGGACAGGGCTGTGAAGATGCTTGCCCCGATGGATCCCGGGGATGGGCCAGGCGGCGGGGGACTTGCCGATGGCTGGGCCGGGCCAGGGCCAGGGCCAGCCGGCGGAGTGACATCCCCCAGACCGAGCACCATGCCCAGCGCCCGGGGGAGCGATACCCCAAAGAGGTCGATGGCCTCGATGGCCGGCAGGGCGAGGAGACTGTCGATGCAGCGCCCGGGCAGCGCCGCGGCCTGGAGTTCCGGGCAGCTCCCGAGGCCCAAGCGCCGCAGGCGCGAGCCAAAGAGCAGCATGCTCCCGGGGCCCGGGGGGAGGGCCGATTCCCGGCGGAAGGGCGCGCCAAGGGATTCCAAAAAGTCCGGCCCGATGCCCCGGGCCCCGGCCAAATCCAGAGTCACCAGCCCCACACATCCGGACAGGGCGATGAGCAGCATCCGGCTGTCAACCTCAATGGCCGATCCGGGCCCGGGGGCTGCCAGCGAGAGGGCCGCCAAATTGGCCGCACGCACGGCCACCGGCGTACGGAGCATCGGCCCGGCCGGGGGGCTCCATTGGCACAGGAGCGGCAGGCGGGCCGGGTGCAGCCACACACAAAACCCCGACCCCTCGGTGGTCCCCTGCCACCGAGCCACCAGGGCGAAGGCCTCCAGCGCGGTCACCAGCGCCGGCGCCAGGACTTGGAAGAGGCGCTCCAGGGGGATGTGCTCGGTGGTGGGCCCCGGGCTGGCCGTGCCCAGGGCCGTGGCCGTGCCCTTGGCTGTGGCCGATCTCCCGGCGGGGGGCGAGCCTCCGGGGTCCTGCCATGGCCCGGGGCCTGCCCGGCGGCTGGACAAGTCCGCCGGCGACATGACAACCACCCGACTGCCAGCCTCGCCGGGGATGAAAACCCGGCTGGCAGAGCGCGAGCTACCGGCCGGGGCGGGCTGCGCCTCGGATCGCGGCGCGGCCAGCGCCTCGAGGGCCGGCAGAAGGACATGCACGCGGCCCTTGCGCAGGGAGTACCGGGCATGCAGGTGGAAGACATCCACCGGCAGGCCCTCCAGCCGTGGGGTGTGCAGGTCCGACGGGTCGCCTATGAGCCGGGCCCCATCGGCCGCCACCTGGGCCAGGCCCAGCAGCCGACCCACCGTGGCCAGGAGGTAGCCCACCGTGTGCAAGTACAGCCCGGTGGTCAAGTGGGGAGGGAGCTCCAGCGCAAGGTCCAGCATCAGTGAGGCCAGCGAGCCGTCGGCCGGCCCGGCCGGCAGCCGCAAGACCCCCAGCAGGAAGCGCCTCGAGCGAGATGGCTGCCCGAGACGCTCCAGCAGCGGGCAAAACCGATGGACCAGCGCATCAAACAGCCCGTCGAGCAGCGTGCGCGAAGTTTGGGCCGGCCGCCGCCGGGGCGCCGCCGGGGCGCAGACCCCCGGCGGCCGCAGCTCACCCGGCAGCAGGTGCCCAGTGTGGCCGAGGAGCTGGTCGAGGGTGGCCAGCGGACGCAGACACCCCTGCCGGGCCGCCACATCAGCGCGCATGGCGGTCGGGACACCAATGTGACGAGAGGAGAAAGAGGGCGAGAGGAGAGAGGGGAGGGGGGTGCCTTTTCTCCCGGTGCAACGACAGGGCGGTCC
>NW_009242984.1:170120-176776 GCF_000388065.1 Fonticula alba | reverse complement strand
GGGTGGGGGCCGGCTTAAAGCGAGCGGGCGGGCCCGGGCGCGATCGGGCGCGTGGGGTCGCGATGTGCCAACGGATCCCGGGCGCGCTCCGGCCCGTGCGTCTGCGCGGGGCGGCCTGTTTGCCCACCGGCTTTCGGGCGCGACACGGGGCCCGAGGGGCGGGGGCTGACCGAGGTGCACTTGGGCCGGCGTGCCGACCACACCCCGGGCAGCTCACCTTCTCCACCTCCTACCATCTCTCGCTCTTTCCTCTCCCATAACGCCCCCCCCCCCTCAAACACGTTTTGCCTCTTCCGAGTCGGGAGAACGAAGACAAGCATGCCAAGCCCCACCTTCGAGCATGAGCGCGACGCGCTGGTCGCCGAACTCGCCGCCGTACGCGCTCGGGCCGTCTGCCTTTCCCTTCCGCCCTGGTGCCCCCCGTCCGGTCTCCTGCTGACTCTCCGCCCCGCACACACACACACACACACAGCTCCTCGTTCAGACATCAGAGAAGATGGACGCCGTGACCGGAGCCCTGCGGAGACACAACAACCGGTCGGCCAGCTCGACGGCCTCCTTCTCGCACCGGTGGCTGGACTTTGTGGCCGGCGAGGGGACCGTCCCAACCGAGGAGGCTGACCGGGTGGCCGCCGTGACGGCGCTCAAGGCCCTGCTTGACCAGAACCCCGGCGGGCGTGGCGACGAGTACAATTGACCGATGGCCCCGCTTCGAATACTCCACCTCCCTCCCCCCCTCTGGGGCTGTTTGTCCTTCCCTTTCTTCAATGTGCATTGCGGGCCGGCGGGCGGCCATGTATCGCGGCGGGCCAGCGGCAAGACCACCGCACACGCCGGGGGTGGGGGAGGAAATCGCGAGTGCGCGGACCTCCCTGCCTCCCCCCGGCCCTGGGCCGTGCCTGGCTACACCGGCTCCGGCGGCGGCCCAGACATCAACTGGCTGTTGATGGCATTCAACTGGTCGTGGATCTCCTGCACCCGGCGAGCGAGGCCGGCCTCGTCGGTCGGCAGGTCGGCCGGCCAGTCGGCCGGGGCCAAGTCCAGGCGGGAGGACGGCACCCCGGCCGGGGCCAAGTCCATACGGGAGGACGGTACCCCGGCCAGGGCCAACTCCTCGCCACTGTCGATGCCCTCGCGCGAGGAGGACAGCCCGGTGAAGGAGTCCGACACCGAGGACAGGAAGAGGAACTCCATGTCGCTGTCCTGGGCCGGGTCCTCGCGATCTGGGCCCTCGGGGATGGGCGCCAGCCGCGGCGACCCGATGATGGCGGCCTCTTGGCGCCGGGGGCCGATCGCCGGCGGGGGCTTTCCACGTGTGCACGCGCGCGTGTCACAGAGCAGCAAGTCAATATACGCCTGCGCAGGTGGCGCCAGCCGAAGGGCAAACCCGCAACATGGACATGACCGCGCGCCTTCCGGCGGCGTGGGCGAGCAAGTGAACCGCGAGGGGGGGAGTTGCATGGTACGCACTGGCGGCAGAGGGGTGCCCTTGCCATCGGCGAATGGGCCGCCGCCAATGGCGCGCCCTCCGGCCGGCACATCGCCGGGGTAGTATTTCCGCAGGTCGGCGAAAGACTTGGTGCCCGAGCGCCGGGCCCCCTCAGCAGACAGGAGGCTCCAGGACCCGGGCCCATCCTCGCCGATGGTCAGCCGGTCCTTGAACAGGGGCGCCAGCACCCCCGGGCGCTGGGTCACCGCCACCAGGGTAGTCTGCGCGGCGGGCAGGGCCGCCTGCATGGCCCGCTGGAAGAGGGCCGCCTCGACGTCCAGGCTGACAGCGCTGGTGCCTACATGGCATACGCCAGGTGGTGACGACCGGCGGCCGGGGGAAGGGACGAGTAGGGAGGGCCGGTGTGTGAGGGGATGCGCTTGTGTGGCGAGGGCGCCCCGTGGGCCGACCCGGTGGGCGATACGTACACTCGTCCATGATGGCGAAGAGGGGCCGGTGGTAGTACACCCGGGCGATGTTGAGCTGGGCAGGACAACCAAGCGGCACAGCGGGGTCAGTGTTTGTTCGATGCGCGTGGAGCAGCGCGGCAGCACCACCATGAGGCAATTGGGGAGAGGGCGGGCGGGGGCGGGGGCGGGGGGGGGGGGGGGGGGGGGGGGGAGGGGGGGTGGGGGGGGGGGGGGGGGGGGGGGCGGGGGGCGGGGGGGGGGGGGGGGGGGGGGGGGGGACCAGGTGTCAGAACAAAGGGGTCATGTGTCCCCCGGACGGGGGGGGGGCTTGGCGTACTCGCTGGCGCTCGCCCCCGGACAGGACATTCCCCCACGTCCGGACACTGTCAAAGCCGCCCTCGCGCTCCGGCAGGTAAGCCAGGAAGGCCGCGGTCAGGATCTCCTGCAGGTATGCGTCCGTGAAGCCCTCTGGCAATGGGACGCGGTACCCGGCGAGGTGGGTCATGGGGGGTTAGCCAGAACGGAAGGGGGCCCGGGTGTTGTCCGCACAGCGGGGGGCAGGGGCAGGGGGCAGGAAGGCGCTTCGCACTCTTGACCATGTCATGCCGCGTGTCGGGGTAGATGATCCTGTCTCGCACGGGAGGGCAGGCACACGGTTGGGGCCCCGGCAGCAGGGCAGACAGGCCCCGAGCCCGGGGAGGGGGGCACAGGAAGGGAGGTGTGAGAAAGATGCCGCGTGCCGGGGGCAGGAGGCCCGGCCGGCCGGCAGGAGTCGAGACACCCGCCAGGGCCGGGCCGAGGAGAGCCAGAGCGATCGGACAGGACCGGTGGCAGATGGCTCAGGCCGCCGGGAGCGGGCGCGAGATGGCGGACAAAAAAAGACGCCGATCGAAAGCGAGGGCCATGCCGGGCCAGGAGCCCGGGGGGCGGGGCGGGGCGGGGGGGGGGACGACGCACTGATCGCGCAGGTTGCCCGGACACAGGTACGGCTTCTGGGTGACGAAGAAAACATCGCGGGGGTGGGGCGTGATCATGAGCCCGTCTGGGTTTGGGTGTACGCTTTGTGAGTGAACGCAATTCCGACCTAAATTCCACAGGGTCTCGGCCGCAATTGTGCTATCCCGGAACTAGGGTTGAGGCAAATGTCTTATGGCGCGATAGTCGACCAGAACCGCTTGCCCTTAACCGAGTTGCCGGCTACCGTACCGTACACGGGCCAGAGGCCGCTGAGCACTCGCAGGAGGGACGTCTTGCCCGAGGCATTCGGGCCGGTGATGAGCAGGTGCCGCCCTTGGCGAATGTCCAGAGTGAGGGGCTGTGTGCGGGTGTGGGTATGCGCATGGATGGAGGGTGTCGGCAAGCCGCGGTCGGACCCGACATGAAGGCATGTGTCAGAGCAAGGCGCTGGGCGAGTGGGATGTGCGTGTGCGTGGCCGGCTGCGGGTTCGGGTGCGTGGCCGGATCCGACTGCGGGCCCGGGTGCGGGGAGGGGATGGTGCTGTGCGCCGGCCTGCCGGCGCTGGCCGGCAGCGGGCGCACCTCGATGAGCAGCTCGCCGGTCGGGGTGACCACCGGCACGCGCTTCAGGCTGTAGTGGATCTCCCGGCCGAGGGCGTCCTCCTGGGGGGCGGTGGGCTCTCCGACGAGGGGGCCGGCGGCGGTGATGACTTTGTCGGCGGACTTGGCGATCACCTCGGCCGGGGGGAGGCCCGAAGGACAATCGGCCGGGGACCGGGCGGGCGAGTCGACGGCGGCCCCGGGGCCGACTTCGGCGGCGCCGGCGAGCACCGACCCGGTGGCACGCCCGGCGGCTCCGGCCCCGGCGCCGGGGGCCGTATCGTGGCAGCTGCCGGATCGCCCGGCTAGCCGGTCCGGGTCCGATCGGTCCAGGACCAGGACCCGGCCGCGTCTATTGCTCATGGGGAAGGGCCCGGTGGCGAGGGACTGCGGAGGCGGGGGCGGGGGCGGGGGCGGGGGCGGGGGCGGGGGCGGGGGCGGGGGCGGGGACGCGGCGCGGCGTCAGCACGAGGCGCGGGGCACAAAACAAACTGGCGAGGGTAGGGCGGGCACGCACCCGCACTGGCCGGTCGGCAGCCACCTCCTCCAGGACGGTGAGCAGGCTGTTGACGCGCAGGGACCGGGCGTACAGCTCGGCCAGGTCCTGATAGGCGTACATGAGCCGGCCCCCGGCGTCGGCCAAGTTGGACATCATGTTCTTGCTGGTCATGTAGGCTTCGGTCCGGGTGGCGGCATTCTCGGCGGAGGGGGCGGAGGCGGTGGCCAGGCCGGCCACCAGGCCGGCGGCCACGTCGCCGGCCAGGCCGGCCAGTGGCCGGTCCTCTGTGCCGCCGGAGGCCGACAGGGCGGCCATGGTGCCGGCGGCGGCGGCCGTGGCCGCCGCGACTGCCACATCGCTGGTCGACCGGCCGCCGGGGGCCGACGAGAAGAACACCGGGATGGCCTGGGCCACCAGCCCGAGGGCGGTCCAGATGTACCGGACGAGGAGGTTCTCGGTGAAGTGGAACCGGATCCGCTGGATGTGGAACCTGCCGGGGGGGGGCGCGTCGTCGGGTCCCGCCGCCCCGGCCGAGGCTCCGCTCCCCTGGGCGGCACAGACGATGAGCGTGCGGGTGGGCATGTGCGGGTGGGCATGTGCGGGTGGGCATGTGCGGGTGGGCATGTGCGGGTGGGCATGTGCGGGTGGGCATGTGCGGGTGGGTGTGGATGCATGGCCGTGGGCCGATGCCGCGTGCATGGGAGACGCAGCCCGCCAGACAGGGGGGGGGGGGGCGGGCCAGCAACAGGCGCACCGATGCAGGACCTGCTGGACGCGGCGCCAGGCCTGGGCCACGGTCCGGCGCTCGGCCGGCTCGCCGGAGTAGAAGGCGATCTCCTCGGCGTGGGTGGCCAGGCGCGAGTAGGCATGGCGGAAGTCGCCCTCGGCCCCGGAGAGGGCCACATGGTGCGCGGCAAAGTCCGGCGCCGAGACATGGATGACGGCCGCCGTGAAGAGGTACGACCACCACATGAGCCCGAAGGGGGTGGCCCCGAGGGAGGTCTGGCGGCCCGGGGCGGCGGGCCGGCATTGTGGATGTGCGTTCGGTCAGCATGCGGGCCGGCGAGGTGCCAGTGTGCCTGTCGGGGTGGGGGTGGGGGGGGGGGGGGGGGGGGGGGGGGGGGGGGGGGGGGGGGGGGGGGGGGGGGGGGGGGGGGGGGGGGGGGGGGGGGGGGGGGGGGGGGGGGGGGGGGGGGGGGGGGGGGGGGGGGGGGGGGGGGGGGGGGGGGGGGGGGGGGGGGGGGGGGGGGGGGGGGGGGGGGGGGGGGGGGGGGGGGGGGGGGGGCGCAGGCGCCGAGGGCGGTGCAACGGCCGCGGCGGGACCCCCGGGCGAAGGGGGCCGGCCGGCGCACCTCGAGCTTGCGCGCGAAGAGCCACATGTCGAACAGGGGCTTGGCCACGTCGCCGTACACCGACGAGAGGGAGTCGGCCAGGGCAACCACATCGCCGACCAGGCGCTGCTCCATGGTGGCGGCGGCGGTGGCGGCGGCGGCGGCCGCGCGGCGGCGCCCGGCCGGCTTGGCCGGGTCGCTGGCCGGCCCTTTGGCGTCGGGCCGGGGGGCCGCGTGCCCGGGCCGGCCGGCGACCGGGGCCGCGGCCCCGGCCCCGGCCCCGCACAGGCGGTCATCCAGCTGGGTCACCGCGTAGTACACCTGCCCCGACATGTAGAGCCCCTGCAGGTGGTCGGTCAGGAGCTTGCGGAACTCCGAGGCCAGGCGCGATTGGAAGAAGCGGATCTGCGTGACGGACACGGCGAGCATGCGTGTGTGTGTGTGTGTGCGTGTGTGCGTGTGATGGTGGCTGTGCGTCAGGGCGCGGACTGAGGGCAGGGGGGTGGGAGGGAGGAGAGGCAAAAAAAAAAAAGCCCGCCGGCCGGAGGGCGCGAGGGGAGCAGGGGGGCGGCGCACACTGGCGTTCACCAGGGCCGCCGGGATGCCGACCCCCAGCCACTGGGCCAGGCCGATGCCGACCTCGCGCGGGCGCCGCGCCACCAGCCCCCGGACCAGACGCCCATCCAGGCCGGCCACATACACACTGAGGGCCGTCCGGGCGGCCAGGCTGCCGGTCAGCAGGGCCAGCAGCAGGGTCGACCGGGAGAAGAGCCCCGGGAAGACGATCTGCAGCAGCCGCAGGGGGGAGGATGGCCGCGGGGCGGCCGGCTGCCCGGGGCCCGGGGCGTCCGGGGCCGCTGGCTCCTTGGCGCCGGCGTCCGGTTGCATTGAGTCGCGCTGTCTCTTGCGCATGTATCGCCTGTGTGTGTGTGGGGGGGGGGGGCGGCGGCGCGAGTGCACGGCCACCGGGGCGACGCCCGACAGGGGCCGGCAGGAAGCGGGGCAGCATGCCGTCAGTACGAAGGGGCGCAGCATCTCGGCACGAAGGGGCACGCACTGCCACACAAGGCGGACCAGCACCACGAAGGAGATGATGGTGCGCGGGTGCTGGGCCACCCAGTTGAGGGCCCGGCCGGTGGGGGTCCGGGCGAAGGCGCGCAGCAGGCGCGACACCCGGGCCCCGGATCCCCGGGGGAAGGCCAGGGCCATGCCGCCGGCACGTCCCGGCCGGGGAATCACCAGCACCCGGGCCCGGGCTTGCAGGGCGCGCACCAGCCGCCCAAGGAGCCGGGCCGGCCCCGAGTCGGCGCTGGCGAGGAGGACCTCGGCCGCCATGTGTCGGCGATGGAGGCGGGGGGGGGGGGGGGGGG
>NW_009242984.1:166827-169315 GCF_000388065.1 Fonticula alba | reverse complement strand
CCACAGCCCCGCCGCAGCCCCGCCGCAGCCCCGCCACAGGGTGGTGGCGCCCGAGCATGCAGGTGCCCGAGCGCCCGCGCGCCGGAGGGGAGGGGGGGCTTAGGATCTGTGCTGGCACGCTGGGGGGCGGGCGCCCGGCCGGCCCGGTCTACGCGCCCGGCCGGAGCGAGTCACCCCCGCGACGCGCGTATGCTCATATAGCATATCGCGGCGCCCCTTTGGCCGCGCCCCGCGGCGCGCGCCGTGCCTCCCCGGGCGCGGCCGGCCATGCCCAGACGAGCAAGTTCTCCCGTCCCCGCGCTGCCCGGGAAGGCGTCATCTGCATGCGAGGGGGGGGGGGGGGGCCGGGTGTCAGCGGCGCGTCGACTGATCGGACATGCCCCGGGGCGCGGCCGATGCGCCGCATATGCATCCCCGGCCGGCTGCGCACGGGGGGGGGGGGCACGACCGATCGTGCGGGCCGCCGGGGCGATCGCGCGCCTGGGGCGCGTGCATCGATATGTGCCCCGGCACGCGCGCGGGCGCGGCCGCGCTTCCCCGTCGTCGGCCGCCCCCGCCCGGCGGCGGCCCATCATCGGTCCTGGCCCTGGCCCTGGCGCGCGCGAGCCGGAAGGTGCCCCGCCCCGCCCCGCCCCCCGGCCGGGGAGCGCCACTTTCCACCGGGAAGCCATGTACCGTGTGAGATGCGCGCACGGGCGTGAGCGCGAGCGCGCACGTGCGGCCCCGGGGCGTCTCCGCCCCCGGCCGCCAGCCTGACCGCGAACCCCACAACATGCCCGGACGCGCGTGCACCTGCACCGGCCCAATCCAGCCGGCGCCCCCCACGCACCCCTTGTTTCTCGGCCCCCGCGACGAGCCCCGGCACCAATGTGTGACCCGCCACGGGAACCGGTCTGGCGACCTTTTTTCCGAGCGCCGCCCGGTCGGCCCCGGGGCGCGGTCCTGGCCGGACCGGCCTTTCCTCTTGCCCTCCGCGCTTGTCGGGGGTCCTGCCTGAGCCGGGCTGGCGGGGGGGGGCCGGTGCGCCGGGAGGTGCCCCGTGTCCCTCGGCCGGCCCACGCACGGGGCGCCCGGTCCGGGCGCCGGCTCCGCGCGGGCCGCTGTCACCGGCCGGGCTGCGGCCGCGTCGCGCGGTGCAGGCCGGGGCCGTGCGCGGCGCCCCCCCCCCCCCGGCGGTGGTGCCGGCACGCGTGCGTGCCTCCGGTGCCTCGGGCAAATGGCGTGATGCCGGCACGCGTGCGTGCCTCCGGTGCCTCGGGCAAATGGCGGGCCCTTGCGGGGCCGCGCGCGAGTCGCTTCACACGCTCAGATGACCTCAGCCGGCGGGGCCCGGCGTCTGCGCGGCATCACCACCGGGCCGGCTGCCCGGTTGGAGGGGCCGCCGCCGGCCCGGAGGGCAGCCGAAGACGTGTGAGCTCGTCCTGTCGGGGCCGGGTCATTCCCCCCCCCCCCCGAACCATTACCCGCGCGCGCGCGCACACACACACACGAGAGAATGCCCGCGTCCTGGCCCGGGAGGACGGCCGGCCGACTTGGCCGCCTTTTTTCCGCCGTGTTTGGGTGGGGCGCGCTACGCGCGAAACGCGGGGCCCTGGCACGCCGGCCGCGTTGTTCCCAATATATTCCCCGGCGAGGGGGGCCGTGCTCGGGGCCCGTGTGTGGCGTGCTTGTTCACTCGCGGGGCGCCCCAGATCCCGGCCAACGCGCGTGCCAGGCCTGGCCGGGGAACGGGGCACGGCCGGGCGTGTGCTCCCCGCCCTCCCCTGCCCCCCGGCCAACCACCGCGCGTGGGTGTGGCTGGGGCCGAGCCAACACGCCCCGGCTTCCTTTCCTCCGCCGCCGCTGCCCGCTGGGGCGGTGCCCTGGCCTGTTGGAGCGGCCCGGCGCCCGGCACCGGCCTGCGCGATCGGGCGTGCGCATGCCCGGCCGGCGGGGGAAAGTGAGTCTCCCATCCCGTGCACCCGGGGGCCCCGGGGGAAAACTCGTACTTTCGCTGCCCCCGGGGCAGATCTCTCTCTGTCCCTCTTTTGTTCCGTTGTTTCGCTACCTCGGTGCTTGGGTGTTTCGTTGTTTCGCTACCTCGGTGTTTCGTTGTTTCGCTACCTCGGTGCTTCGGTGCTTCGGTGCTTCGGTGCTTTGGTGTTTCGGTGCTCTGGTCTTCCAATCTCTCTCTCTCTCTCTCTCTCTCTCGCTCTCTTGTTCCCTCGTTCTTTCTTGTTCCCTCGTTCTCTCTTGTTCCCTCGTTCTCTCTTGCGCCCCCGGCTCACATCCCCTCGGCACCCCGCCAGTTGGCCGAGATCCGCCCTTGTCACAGGATGGACATTTTAGAGGCACCCAGCCAGCCGAGCTGCCTTCGTTGGCGGGGATGATACCCGATCGATCGCCGCCCTCTGTTCCTTTTTTTCCCCTCCGCTCCCCCCCCTCGCCCCTCCTCCCAGCCCATCGCCATCGGGCACATTCCCCCCCCTCTCCGCCCCGCCGCTCCCCC
>NW_009242984.1:161292-162865 GCF_000388065.1 Fonticula alba | reverse complement strand
CCCCCCCCCCCACAGCTCATCTCCACCTTGGACATGCTGATCCGCGCGCCGACCTTCGACCTGGACCGGGCCCTGATGGCCGGGGCCAGCTCCAGTACCCTGGCGCACCACTCGTCCACCGGGGCCGCGCGGCTGCCGACCCTGTCGCGCTCCGGCGGCGTGGAGCTCCCCCGGCGGGAGATCGCCGCCCGGCGCATGAAGCACCTCCCCCGGGTGGAGCGGATCCTGGCCCGGCTGGCCTCCAGCGGGGCCTACCAGGCGGATGAGCAGCTGGCCGAGGCGGCCGTGGCCCTGGCCCGGGAGCAGGCGGCCCAGCTGTCGAGCAGCAATCCGGCGGCCATGCGCGAGCTTTTGGTCCTGGCCAGCGGCGGCAGCCGCAGCGCGGCCGGCAGCGCGGCCGGCTCCCGGCGCGGGTCTCTCAACAGCCCGCCCGAGGGGCTGGCCGCCGGTGGCAGCAATGGCCACGCCAGCCGCGGGGGGTCCCCCTCCGGGGGCACGGGCGCCCCGTCGACCACGCCGCCCCCCTCGTCCCCGGCGCTGACGCGCATCCGCGACCGGGTGCTGTCCTTCTTCGGGCTGGGCAGCGCCGGGGACGGGGCGTCCGACCGGGCCGACGCCGACCCGCCGGCCATCACCATCGGGTGCGGCTGCTCGCCGTGCGCCTGCCCCCCCGGGGCGGGCGCCCCGTGTGATGGGCCGTGGCGCGCGGCCGGCGGCCGGGCCGTGCTCAACCCCAATGTGCCGGACTTGGACTTCACCCGGGCCCCGGCCCCGGCCTACCTGATGCCGAGCGGGTCGCCCTCGTCCCCCTCGTCGTCGTCGTCCTCCTCCTCCTCCTCCTCGTCGTCCTCCTCTTCCTCCTCCTCGTCGGACAGCGACAGCAGCGACAGCAGCTCCTCCGACTCGGAGATCAACCACATCGACTATCCGCAAGCCATCCAGGGCAATGTCCGGGGCAGCTCCCTGGCCAGTGCGTACAGCTCCCCGCTGCCGTCCACCCCGCAGGCTTCCTCGTCGGTGGTGTGGGTCGAGCCGTCGATGGGCTTCCACCGGCCGGTGCCGCATATCCTGGTGGACCCGGAGGCCGTGGCCAACAGCCAGCGCCAGGTGTCGCTGTTTGGCGATGCCGGCGGCAATATGCACGGCCGGTCCGGCGGCCGGCAGCAGCGGTCGCGCGACCGGCCGGCCACCTCCTCGGCCGTGGCCCTGGCCGCGGCGTCGGCCCTGTCGGCCCTGTCGCCGGATGCCCGGGGGCTGGAGCTGATGACGGTGCCGCTGGTGTCCTTCCGCGGCCGGCAGGCCCCGACCACGGTGGCCCCGCTGGCGGCCCCGGGCCAGCACCTGGCCTCCAGCACGCCCTCCTACCCGATCGACGCGCCGACCCTGCTGGATGCCGATGACCTGCAGCTGCTGTGGTCGTGGCTCCCGCGGTCGTACCGGCAGTCGCGGGATTTGGCCTGTGTGTTCGCCACTCGCCGGCATGGGTACTCGCTGGACTCGCTGTACCACCGGGCCCAGGACTACAAGGTGCGTGGCGGGGTGCTTGGCAGTGTGCGGGGGGGGGGGGGGGGGG
>NW_009242984.1:159715-160961 GCF_000388065.1 Fonticula alba | reverse complement strand
GCCGCTCCTCCCGCCTCTCGCCCGCCCCTCCCCCCCCCCCCCCCCCCCCCCCCCCCCCCCCCCCCCCCCCCCCCCCCCCCCCCCGCCCCCCCCCCCCCCTCCCCCCCCCCCCCCCCCCTGCCCCTCCCAACGCCATGCGCAGGCCCGCCCCGATGCGGATTACTGTCCCTACCTGTACCCGATGGCCACGGCCCTGCTGACGTTCGTGCCATCGGCTGACGACGTGTTGGCGTGCCTTTTCAGCGTCGTGGACACCGGTCTGTCCATGGCCGGCTGGGCCTTCGTCCCGATCGGTCAGCGTGTGCGTCTCTATTCGCTCTTTTTTGCCTGTCCGGACATGGGCGCGCGGTGTGCATGCAGGCCTCTGCACGCAAATGCGCCGACACATCTGCACGCAAATGCGCCGACACATCTGCACGCAAATGCGTCGACACACCCGCACACCCGCACACTCACACACTGGCACGCCTGCACCCATCTCCCCCCCCCCCCCCCGGGCTCGGTCGACACCACAGGAACACTGGCTCTTCGCGCACGTCTTCCACGACCTGGCCATGAAGCATGTGCCGCTGCTGGCGGCGCACTTCCGCCGGCGGCGCATCCGCAAGGGCCCGTGGCTGGCCTACTGGCGCAGCCTCTTTGCATCGTGCTTCCTCGGGCGCCTCGGCGGCACGGGCATCCCAGCGCGCGACCTGACCCTGGACCCGGCGCCCGGGGGCACGGCCGGATCGCGCGACGGGTCGCCCATCACCGGGCCGGGATCCGGCTTCGGCAGCGGCCGTGGCCGCTCCGGCGTCGCCGGCAGCAGCAACTACTCCATCAATGGCTCGCTCGGGTCCCTGGACTCGGCCGGGTCCTCCTTCTCCCCGAACCCGGTGGACCAGGCCACGGCCTCCTTTGTCGGGTCGATGGTGGCCGACCCCGGCCCGGGGGCCGGGCTCCGCATGCTGGACCTGATCTTCCTCGAGGGGCACAAGGCCTTCTTCCGCCTGGGCATCGGCATCCTGCGCATCTACGAGCGGGCCCTCATCCAGCGGAGCCACGACGTGCAAGATGTACGCCGGGGAGGGGGCCCCGTTTTGCTTTTCGCGCTCTTCTTGCACACTCCCCTCCCGCGCGCCTGCCTATCTGTCTGACCCGTGCCTTCGCTCTGTTCCCTCTTTCTTTTGTTCCTCTGGCTCTTTCTCCCTGCCCCCCCCCCCCCCCCCCCCCCCCCCCCCCCCCCCCCCCCCCCCCCCCCCCCCCC
>NW_009242984.1:154963-158735 GCF_000388065.1 Fonticula alba | reverse complement strand
CCCCCCTTCCCCCTCTCCTGTGGTGCGTGGCTGCCTCGCTTCGCCGGTCTGTCCCTGGCGCGCGCATCCTCCTCACTTGTCATTGACATCCTGACACCCACATACCCACCCACACCCACACAGTCTCCTCGTCCGGCTGACTGCGCCAGAATGGCGGTCACCTCCTCGGTCGAGCCCCCTCCCCCTAAAATACCGCTCCCTGCAAATGCCCGCAGCTCAGACGCCCCCCCCCACCACCACTCCCACCACCACCACCACCAGCACCACCACCAGCACCACGGCGCAGGTCCACGGACCCCGGCGCCGGGTGCCGGTGCCCCCGCGCCGGCGCTCAACCCCCGCCGGTCCCCTTTCCAGGGGCGTGGGGTTGTATCGTCGGCGGCTGGCCCGGGGCCCGGGCCCGGGCCCGGCGACCCGGGCGATCCCGGCGGGCCGCCCCCAGCCAGACGGCATTCCCTGACCCATGATGCCGACCCGTCGGCCCCCAAGCAGCAGCCGCAGCACCCCGCCCACCCGGAGCCGCGGCCGCACCCGGAAAAGCAGACCTGGCCACCGGCCCAGGCGCTGATCACCCCGGCCGACGAGCAGGACACCACCACCACCACCACCGCCGCCACGGCCGCCACGGCCGCCACCACTCCCACGGCCGGCGCCCCGCCGGCTGATCCCCCCACAGATCCCCACCGGCCGGGGCCGGGACACCCTGGGCCCGGTCCGCGGACTCGGTCGGCGTCGGCCGCCCGCGACCATGAGCTCGAGCCGGAGTACGGCTCGACATTCCACGCGGCCGAGCTCTTGCCGGCCGCCGCCGCGCGGGCCGATACGCGGCGCCCCGCCGGGCACCCGCGGTCCGCGTCACTGGACCGGCAGCCCGGCACCACCGACGCCCGGTCCTCGGCCGGGCCGCCCCCCCCGCCGGGCAGCCTCCTGTCGCCGCTCTTCGCGGCCGAGCAGCCGGCCCACGCCCTGGGGCTCGGGCCGGGCGGCGCCCAGTGCCTCTCCCAGAGCGCCACCTGCCCGGGCCCGACGCTGGTGTCCAGCCAGTGCCAGCCGCCATGCATCGGCTTCACCATGCATGTGTCCCTGTCGCCGGCCCCGGGCGAGGAGGGCCGCGGCGATGCGGCGGCCACGGCCGTGGCCGCCAACGGGCACCCCTCGCCGCAGCAGCGCGAGGTGGCCGAGATCCTGGCGGCCGACGCGCGGGAGGCCGCCGCCGCCGCCGCCGCCGCCACCGCCGCCGCCGCCGCCGACACCACCGGCCCCGCCGCCGGCCCTGGCAAGACGCCGTCCTTCTTCGCGTCCTTCTTCAACCGGGCGTCGGGGGCGGCCAGCCCGGGGGCCGCCGGCGACCCGGACGCCCCGGCCGAGGGCCTTCGCTTCCATGGCACCGCCGCGTCGGCCACATTGCCGGTGTCGCCCTTCGGCACCGGGCTCATGGCCTGCCTGAGTTGCGTGCAGCTGGCGTCGGTGTCCTGCTCGCCCTGCACGGCGGTCGTCCGGCTGGCCGTGCTGCAGGCCGAGCAGGCGGCCCTCACGGCCGGCACCCTGCCGGCCAATCCCACGGTCACCGGCGGCCCGGGCCCGGGCCCGGGCCCGGGGGGGCCGTCCCCGCCGTCGCCCTCGGGGGCGGTGGCCCCGGGCCCGGTGTCCGGGCAGGCTCCTCCCCCCCCTGGTGGGGCCGGGCCGCCGGTCAACCCGGACGTGGCCCTCTTCACCACCGCCCCGGCCGGCGAGCCGGGCCTGCTGCTGCCGGCGCACGACCCGGAGCACCAGTGCCTGCTGCGCCAGCGCGACAACGAGGACATGTTCCGGGAGCTGGACGCCGCGCGGGGGGGCTTCTCCGGCGGGGCGCTGGACGACCCGCTGTCCCCGGTGTCGGGGTTCAACTTCTCGGCATCCGGCCATGGCGGGCAGGATGACGGCCACGAGGCCGACATCGAGGATGCCAGCCTGCCGCCCGAGGGCGGCCCGGTGTCCGGGCTGTCGGCCCTCGGGGCCGGCGGGCTGCTGGCCACGGCCGAGCCGCCGGCCCTCCCCCCGCACGGGTTCCTGGTCGAGGTGGACCCCTTCTGCCCGGCCGAGCATCCGGCCCTGGTGGCCCACCGGCAGAGCCTCCCCTCGTATGCCGGGGTCCGGCGGCTGATGCGGCGCCTGGCCCCGACCGAGCGCCTGGCCCTGCAGCATTCGCGCGCCGAGGAGCAGGCCGTCCGCCGGTGGATGGCCGCCATGCTGATCGGGTCGCTGGACTCGCTGCAACACTCGGCCCTGGTCCCCGGGTCGCCGTACCACCACCCGGCCGCGGCCCTGGTTCCGGGGGCCCTGCTGAACTCCCAGCAGCAGCAGCAGCAGACCCCGCCGCCGTCGTTGTCCTCGTCGGCCTTGGGGTCGGGCGGCGGCCCGTGGGGCGGCCCCGGGCGGCAGAGCCACTCGGCCGGCCCGAGCCGGTCCTCCTCGCCCATCCCCTGGGCGGCCGCCAATGCCGGGGCCTCGGCCGGGCGTGGCGGCGGGCCCTCCTCCCCCCCGATGGCCATCCCCTCGTCGGTGATGGCCGGCGGCAGCAGCTCGGCCCCGACGTCGGCCGCCTCCTCGCTCACCACCACGGCCGGGCGCCTGGGGGTCCGGACGCCGGGCGCCTCGCGCGGGTCCAATCGCCTGCCCATCTGGTCCGACTCCACGCGCATGGAGGTGGCCCAGATCCTGGCCGCGTCGCCGGCCGAGCGCTTCGCCCCGCACTCGCGCACCGTGCGCGGCCGGTCCAGCTTCTCGCGCCTGCGCACCCTGGTGGCCCACGGCGTGCCGTGGACCTCGCGCGGTGTCGTCTGGCCGCTGCTGCTCGGCGCGCCGGAGGAAGTGGACGGTGCGCACCGCTGCCCGGCCCCGCCGCCCGGCTTCCTTCCAGCCTCGCCGCCCTTGTGCTGACTCCCTCTCCCCCGCCCCCCCCCCCCCCGCCCCTGCTCCCACATGTGCCTGCCCGCGCCAGGCCAACCGTGCTCCCTGGCGCATGGGCTGGTGCAAATGTACGGGCTGAATGTGCCCTCGGTGCCGATTGCCCCGCGGCTCGGGTGGGCCTCCGGCTGCTTGTCGGCCGAGTTGGCCGGCGGGTCCTGCCCCTCGTCCATGCTCCAAGGCCTGGCGGCCCTGGAGTCCGGCACCGAGGAGGAGGACGACCACGTTCGCGAGGCCGGGCTCCTGCTGCTGGACCCGACTGACGCCGGGACCCCGATGGACAGTGCTCCCTGCACGCCGGTGGCCGGGCTGCCGGCCGGGGCCGGGGCCGGCTCGGCCTCCCTGCCGTCGGACCCCTCGGCCGACCAGCTGGCAGTGGCCCGGTCGTGCAGCAGCGTCGTGGCCCGGCCCCGGCGCCGCGGCCGGCGGGTGTACCCGGCCGATGAGCTCTGGCCCCTGTCCACGTCGACCAGCTTCCGGCCACCCTTCATCCCGAGTTTGCCGCTGCGTGCGGCCGGGCTCGATGTCATCGGCTACCTGATGTCCATTCTGGTGCAGGTGCGCGACTGGGCTTGCCACTCGTCTGCCCGCTTTTCCCGGCCCCTCTGCGCCTCCCCCCCCTGTCGCCTCTTTGTTTCTTCCGCTTCTCGCTCGGTCCCTCCCTGTCATCGCTTCCTCCTCCTCCTCCATCTTCCCCCCCCCCCTTTGGTTATCAGCGTGCGGATGCGCATCCGGGTGTGTGGGCCCCTCTAACTTTGCTGGCCCTTGAATTCTTGCGTCCTCCTCCCCCCCCCCCCTTCCTCGCCGCCTCCAGTTCCTCGGGTTC
>NW_009242984.1:150926-152717 GCF_000388065.1 Fonticula alba | reverse complement strand
GACTCGCCTCCCTCCTCCTCCCGTGCCGCATGTGGGGGGGGGGCGGTTTCTCGGCCTGATCCCTTCCTCTGGGGGTGGCTATTCCCCGTCTGTGCGCCCGATGCGCCTCGCTGACTCGCCCTCTGCTGCTGGCCTCTCTGTTCGTGGATGTGCGCATGCGTGCATGTGTGCGTGTTTGCACACATCCGCGCATGGGCGCACACCTATGCGCGCATCTTTGCACGCAATCACGCGTGCCCCTACGCCATCGCGCCCACGCCCCCGCCCCCCCCGCCCCCCGCCCCTCTGCACACAGTTCGGCCTCCTCCTCATTGAGACCACGTCCGGCGCCCTGTTCGGAGCCTTCATCACGGACCACCTGCACCCGGACACGCATCTATCCTCGCCGGGGTCCGTGCTGACCGGGTCGCACCCGGACAGCAAGCGCCTCCGGTCGCCGTCCATCGGCATCGGCGAGACCTTCCTCTTCTCGCTGTATCCCCGGCGCGCGGTGTACCCATGGCACCGGCTCGAGCGCCGCGAGTGGCTGGCCCAAGGGAACATCCGCATGAAGTCGGCGCCGCCACCTGTGCGGGCGCTGCCACCTGCCGGAGGGGACTCCTCCGGGCCGGACGCCGAGGACCTGTCCGACGGCGGACGCCCTGGCCAGCACCACCACCACCGCGGCCGCGGCCGCGGCCGCCAGTCGGAGGAGGCCGAGGCAGCCGGGTCCCACTCGCCGTCGGGCCCCGGGTCGTCGCCCTCCGACGAGGGCCCGGCCACCCCCTCGTCGGACGCCGAGCCGATCTTCATCTGTGCCACGCCGGACAGCCTGAGCCTGGGCATCGGCCCGCCGCGCATCCTCCCCCAGTGGGACGTCAGCCATCCGGACGCCGCGGCCGGGGTGATTGTGCGCCAGGCCGCCGGGGCCGGGGCCGGGGCGTCCTCCTCCCCCCAGGCGGCCGAGATGCCCGTGGCCTCCGTGCGGCAGGTGTGCTCGGCCCTGTGGCTGGAGCGCAAGCTGGAGTTCGGCATCAGCGAGCCCAGCGACCTCTACTGGAATGCGCCGCTCCACTGGCCGGAGTTCTTCCCCGACCCGGCGGCCGGGCTGGTGGACGTGGTCCTGGAGCCGGACGAGGTCCCGGCGCCGGTCGGGTCGCCGGGCGCCGGAGGGGCGGCCGCCCCCCCCTCGACCTTGGCTTCCTCCGGGCCGTCGGCCTCGTCATCGGCCGGTGCCGGTGGCGGGTCGCCGCTCCTGGTGGCGTCGCTCCCGGTACCGCCGATGTCCTACAAGTTCGCCATCCGCTCGGTGGAGTACTACGCCCTCATCTAGGGTGGCGAGCGAGCGAGCGAGACAGGGGGAGACACGGCTATGCCATTTCTCTCCCTCCCTCTCTCTCTCTCAAGTCCCGCGGCCCTCCTCTCTCTGCTTTTTTTCCCCGCCCTGCTTTCCCCCTCTCTTGCACGCACAAGCGGCACACCCGGGGCGGGGAATGCCCCCCTTCCCCCTGTGGACCTCCGCGCTTCCTCCCGCACCGGGAGCGCTTTTCGTGTCAATTCATTTTTTTGTTTCCCCCTCTCTTCCCCCCACCGCCCGCCATCCGCGTGCGTGTGCATGTGTCTCTCTGGGTCGGGGCGGGGCCAGCACACGATGCGTGGTTCCTGTGGGTGTATATTCGGCAGGACAGGGCGCGAGGGGGGTCGCGGGCAGAGGGTGGGGGGCGGGGGGGATGGGCCGCGGGCCTGCGCCGGCACGCCTGGTCGGGCTGCCACAGTGCACACACGGACACAGACCCCCCCCCCCCCCCCCCC
>NW_009242984.1:149223-150750 GCF_000388065.1 Fonticula alba | reverse complement strand
CGCCCAAGCAGGACAATGTCCTCATACACGCGCGCGTGCGCGCGTGCACAGAGGCACCATGGCATGGGGGCGGGGGTGCGCGACGCGCTGGCTGCAGGGCACGACCAGGCGCACTCATACACACAATACATATATGCCATGTATGCGGCACACACACACACACACACACACAGGCGCATGCCCCAGGGGGGCCCGCCCCCCGCTCGGCAGGCCCCCGGGCCGGGCCCGGGCCCCTTAGTCGCACTGGCCCTGGTGCTGCTTGGAGCCCTTCTGCTGCTTGCTGCCGGGCGGGCAAGCGGCGCCGGCCTTCTTCTGGGCGTCGGCGCCCGGCGGGCAGGCGGCGCCGCCCATCTGCTGGTGGCCATGCTGCTGCTGCTGCTGGTGCTGCTTGGCACCGGCGCCGCCGGCGGCGGCGGCGGCCCCGGAGCCAAGGTGCTTCTGCTGCTCCTGCTGGCTGGCGCCGAGCTTGGCCTGCTGCTGGCCGCCGGCCACCTGCTTCAGGCGCCCCTCGGGCGAGTACTCGAAGCGCTCGTGCTTGGGCTCGCCGGCGCCCGAGTCGACGAAGCGCTCGGCGCTGCCGGTGATGTGCCCCTGCGGGTCGGCGGTCCACTGGCCATGGGCGCGGGAGATCTTGGGCTTCTCGTCGCCCACCTGGGAGAAGCTGCTGGAGTAGAAGGACCCGGCGGCCTGGAACTCGCCGGAGTGGCTGCCCTCCGAGTGCATCTGGCTGTGGCTGGAGGAGGCCGACTGGGCGTCCATCTTGTCGGCATGCTGCTGCTGCTGCTGCTGCTTGGCCTGCGAGGCGCCGTGCTGCTTCTGCTGGCCGGCGGCCGCGCCGGAGCCGGGCATCTTGCCGTGGTCCTTGTTCATGCTGGGCATCGTGTCGAGGTGGAGGGTGTGCGAGGTCCTGCGAAGGAGCCTGGTGAAGAACCCCGGCGCGGCGGAGGTCCCGGCCGGGCCGGAGACAAATGCAGACTCGGGGTCAGTGCGGCCATGGGCAGAGGCGGGGGCGGAGTGCGACAGGGGCTTGTGGGGGGCGGGTCCCCCGCCGGGGCCGGTGCGCGTCCACGACTGGTCCTTCTGCTGGTGGAGTTGGTGCTGCTGCGGGCCCAGCTGCTCCTGGGGCTCCTTGTTGGCCCGCTTGTCGGCCTCCACCTTGAGGGCCTGCTGGCCGATGGCGCCCGGCCCGGAGGACGGCCACACCCCCTGGCCCGTGGGCGAGGAGGAGTAGCCCGCCCTCGGGGGCGCCCGCGTGGCCCTGGCCTCCTCCGGGCCGCGAGCCGCCTGCTGGTGGGCGGCGGCCACGCGGGCGATCGTCGGCCGGCCGGCCGACATGGCCTGGCGGCCAGCATGCTGAGCAAGGTGGAACATGGCAGACTGGGACACGGCGGGCGCGCGCGCACACACACACACACACACACCGCGAGAAGGGACGCAGCAAGGCGGCCGCGAGGGGACGAGGGGGAGCGGCTGGTCAGAGCACCAACGCAACCGGCCTGGCGAGACACAGAAGGGGCTGGGGGGGGG
>NW_009242984.1:142577-148715 GCF_000388065.1 Fonticula alba | reverse complement strand
CGGCCCCAGCCAGGGGGGGGGGAGACGGCCGGATGGGCTTGCAGTCGAGGGACCCTGCCTGGGGCCCGCCCGCCTGCCTGGCCGCCTGCCGGGGCCTCCCCTCAAAGGCCTGGAGGCCCGGCGGCCAGCCTGCCCCGGGGGAGATCCCATGCCAGGCAGCCGGCCAGGTCCCGGTTGGCAGCCGCCTTGGCCCGGGCCGTCTCGCCCAGCTCCACCAGTGTCACGCGCAGGGCTTCCCAGGTGTCGGCGTCGCCGTCCTGGCCGCTGGGGCTCAGCGCGGTGGAGGGGTGCCCGGCCGGCAGGAGGGCCCCCGGGGGGGCGTGCCGGGCGGCCCGGCGCAGCCCGTGGATCGGGGAGTCGGGCGCCGCGGCGTCGGCATCGGCGATCGCCAGCCCGCGCAGGGCGTGCTCCGCCGCGGCGGCGGCCTCCGCCTCTGAGGCGTACATTTCCTCGGCCGCGTGGTCAGTGGCCTCCAGCTGGGGAGCGGCATTTGGAGGGGGTGTGGGGGGGTGTGGAGGGCGTGTAAGTGGCGCGGAGATGGAGGGGAGGGGGGAGAGGGGAGATCAGGGGAGGGGGAGAGAGGAGAGAGGAGAGAAGAGAGAAGAGAGAAGAGAGAAGAGAGAAGAGAGAAGAGAGAAGAGAGAGAAGAGAGAGAAGAGAGAAGAGAGAAGAGAGAAGAGAGAGAAGAGAGAAGAGAGAAGAGAGAAGAGAGAAGAGAGAGAAGAGATAAGGGGAGGGGGAGAGAGAAGAGAGAAGAGAGAGAAGAGAGAGAAGAGAGAGAAGAGAGAAGAGAGAGAAGAGAGAGAAGAGAGAAGAGAGAGAAGAGAGAAGAGAGAAGAGAGAAAAGGGAAAAGGGAAAAGGGAAAAGAGAGAGAGAGGAGAGAGCAGAAAAGAGCATGGCCAGCCATGGCATTTACACACCTGGTTCGCCAGAGAGGAGGCAAAATGGTCGCAGGCGTCCTCCAGGGCGCCCAGAGCCAGAGAACTGCCCCGCGCAACAGCGATCCGGCAGACACAGCACAGCGGTCAGTATGCTAGGCCCTCCCCCCTCGCGCAGGTGGTACCGCGGCTGGCCATCCCCCCCCCCCCCCCCCCCTCCCCCCCTTCGGCTGTCACCCCGACAGAGTGTCGCGCACCTGATGCCCATGTTGTAGTCCAGCCGGGGGGTCCGGCGGGAGGGGGCGCCCTCGGCGCCGGCGGCATGCGCCCACCCCCGAAGGGCCTCCTGCGCCCGGCGAAGCGCCGCCAGCGCCGGCCCATGGTCCCCGGCGCGACCGAGCAGCCCGCCCAGGCGCAGGTACCCCAGGTACAGGCGGAAGGAGAGGGACCCCGGCGCGGGGCCGGCCCCGCCGGCGCCGGTCACCGACAGCCGCTGCGCCTCCAGCAGGGCGTTCACCATGATGGTGGCGCTTTCACAGGCGAAGCGCACATCCTCCGGCGAGGGAGACACCGACAGGACCATCGACAGGGCGGACTGTGTGCGACACGACCCCCCCGCCGGCCGCGGGGGAGGGGGGGGGGGCGCGGCAACATGTGCCGAGCGGCGGCGGTGTCAGCGCAAGGG
The DNA here is from genome assembly GCF_000388065.1 of Fonticula alba. Classification (NCBI taxonomy): domain Eukaryota; order Rotosphaerida; family Fonticulaceae; genus Fonticula; species Fonticula alba. The sequence goes on along the minus strand of NW_009242984.1, from coordinate 147,151 downwards.
AAGAGGGGCGCGCCGGGGCCACCCGACGGAGCACCCCGTGCCGGGCACCCGGCGGCGAGAAGGGAAGCAGCAGCCAGGAGGCGGGGGAACGAGCAGCGACGCACCTGCGATGCGGCCAGCCGATCGAGCAGCCGCGCCCGCTCGGGGCCGTGATCCGCCCGGTCCGGGCCCAGGGCCGCCAGGGCCTGGACACACTGCTGTCCGACGCCGGCCACCGCGCGCACCAGGTCCACGAAGAAGTGCTCGGTGTTCATGGCCGGCGCGAAGGGCTCCGGGCCAGGGCTGACCAGGTTCAGCCACTGCATGACGCCTGGCCGGGACCCGAGGGCGGGGCGGGGGAGGGGGAGACCAAAGCAAGCGGCCGGCAACAGCAAGCAGTCAGCACGGGCGGCCAGAGGACCGGGGCAGCAGGGGGCAGCGTACATTTGAAGAGCTCCGGCCGGCACTTCTCCGCCTGGTAGCACCCGGCCAATTCGAGCCAGATGCCGGGCACCTGGGCCGCGGGCGCGGCCGGGACGCCGGCGACCGGCGCCTCGGTCGGGCCCCACCCGGCCGCCGACGCGCCGGCCACCTCCGCCGGGTAGAGGATCCCGGCCGCGGCCCAGAGGGCCCCGAGGGCGCTCCCGTCGCGCATCTGCTGCACATGCAGCCGGCCGAGCTCCTGCCAGAGGTCGGCCCGGCTGGCGGCGACGGCCGCGACGTCCGAGTCCAGCCCGGGCGTCGACACCTCGCCCCCAGGGGCCAGGGCCGCCTCAAGCAGGGCGACGGCTGGGTGTCGGGGCCGGCCGGCCGGCCAACCGGTCGAGGCGTCAGGATACAGGCCGGGCAAGGGGCGAAGCACACACACCACACACACACACACACACACCGGGAGGGGAGGGGGGGGGGGGCGGGGCAGGGGGGCGATTGTCCCACGTACCTGACTCGGCCCGCCCGCCGAGGGACAGCTCGCGCGCCAGGGCCAGCACGTCGGCCAGGTCGCCGGGACCGAGGTCAGCGCGGGCCTGGTACAGCGGCTCGAGCGCCCGGCTGCGGGCCGTGAAGCGAGGCCGGTACGCGGTGAAGTCCGCCCGGCGATAGCTGCAGGTGTGCGCGCGCGCGGGAGTCCATGTTGTGCATGCATGCACGCCGGTGGTGCGTGTGGGGGGGGGGGGGGGGGGGGGGGGGGGGGGGGGGGGCGGGGCGGGGGGGGGCGGGGGGGGGGGGGGGGGGGGGGGAGTCAGCAAGCCGGCTCGATCGCACGCCGCAAGACGGGCCCCCGGGGCCGGACCCCGGGCACGCACGCTTCATAGCCCCAGCCAAGCCACCGGTGCTGGCGCCAGCCGGTCGCCGGGAGCGTCTCCTCCTCCCACTCGGTCCACTCGTCGAGCGCCTGCCCGGGCCGGGGCTCCGGCCGCAGGGGCTCGATGGCCTGGCGGAAGGCCGTGACCCAGGACCCGGCCGGGTGGTGCGCGGCCACCTGCCCATCGGCCGGGTGCTCGGCCCCCTGGAGCTTGGCCGACAGGTAGGGGCACTGCTGGGCGGCGGCCGACGCGGCCGGCAGCGCCTCGGCCGGCGCGGCCGCCAGCGGCCCGCCCAGAGCCCGGCGCACGGCCTCACTGGCCGGGCCGTCGGCCGGCACGGCCACCCGGCGCCCGGTCATCGGGCAGGTGAGGACCGGCCCGGGGGCCGGCGCCTCCGAGGCCCGGAGGCCGGCCCGGCGCGCGGCCTCCACCACCTCCGGCCCGGGCCCCGGCGGCGCCGGGACCACGGTCGTGTCGTCTCCCGCCATGCCGGGGGCCGTCGTGCTCGGGGCGGTCTGCCGGTCGGCCGGCTGGCGCAGGCCGAAGGCCCGCGCGGCGGCCTGCACCGCCGCCTGGACCCCGGACAAGTCCTCCTCGGCCTCGGGCCCGGCCTGGTCATCGGCCCCGGGCAGGATGAGCCGGTCGGCGGCCTGGGGCTCGGCCGTGCCGGACACCGAGCCGTCGGGCCGGATGGTCGCGGCGCCGGCACTCAGGTCCAACTGCGCCCGCCGGCCCGCCCGGGCCGCAGACGCACACGCACAGAGAGAGAAAGGAGATCCGGTGGGGGTGTCAGTCAGTGGCGGTGCGCGGCCACGCGGCATGTCGGAACGGGAGCCTGGGTCCGGGGGGGGGGACGAAGGAAAAAGACCCGGCACCCGCGCCACGCACCATGAACCGAGCAAAGCGCCCGCCCCCGAGCGTGGGGTCCTCGCGAATGGCGGCATGCGCGCGCGCGGCCTCGGCCTGCAAGCGGCCCGGCCCGGACAGGAGGTCCGCCGCGCCGGCGCTCCCCCGGAGCAGGAGCCGCTGGGTGTCCGGGTCGAGGAGCGACTCGGCCGGCGCATCGTCGGCCTCGGCCGGGGCGTCCAGCCGGGCCACGTCCTCCGGCGCGGCCACCAGCTCCTGGTAGGCGTCGGCCGCGGGGGGCGGTGCCCCGGCCCCGGGCCACAGCGCCCCGGGCCCGTGCCACCCGGGCGCCCCGAGCCCCGGGCCCCCGGCCAGGGCCGCGGAAAAGGGACACCGCGGCGTCGACACGGCGTGCCCCGGGCGGGCCGTCACCGGCGACCCGAGCACCGGCGAGCCCCCCGGCGAGTAGATGCTTGCCCACTCGTCGGCCAGGAGCGCCGCCTGATCCCAGGGGGGGGGGGGGGGCGGGGGAGGGGGGGAAGACAAAATAACGACAGGGTCAGTGCTGGGAAGATGGCACGTGCGGGGGAGGGCGGGCGGACGGGCGGGCCGAGCGATCGCACATGGTCGACGCCGGCCAGCTCGGCCGCGCGCTGGCCGGCCCCCGGGACCGGCCCGCCGGTGGCCAGCCCGTCGCCCGGCTGAACGAGGAGCTGCTGCTGCCCGGGCAGGCTGTCCACCGGCCGAGCGGAGCCCCCGCGGAAGGGGCAGCCCCGGGCCGCCGCCGTGGCCCGGGGAACCGGGTGGGGCACGGACTCGGGGGCGGCCAGCGCCGCGCCGGGGTCCGGGCCCGCGCTGGCAGCCCGGCCCACTTGTTGGGCGAAGTCGGCCAGCTCCTTGGCCGCGAGCGGGCCACCGCCGCTGGCAGCGCACATCGATCTGTCGGACATGGCTGTGTGCAGGGGATGTCCGGAGCGGGCGGGCGGGCGCGCGCGCGAAGAGGGGCGAAAGGGATCAAGTAGAGGGATGGGGCTGGATGCGGGGGCGGATGGGAGTGCTGTCGGGGCCGGGTGAGGGCAAAGTGTGTGCGTGCGTGTGCGTGCGTGTGCGGGCGTGTGCGGGCGTGTGCGGGCGTGTGCGTGTGTGTGCCCGGGGTCCCGGGGCCGGTGATCGCGCGGCGCCGGCAGAAAGCCCAATCCTCCCCCCCCCCGGCCGGCGGGATCGGCCGCGCCGCCGCCGGCCAGATTACGCTACCCGGGCCGCGGGCTGACACAGCCATTTTCCCACGCGCGCCCGGCCCCCGGGCAGGGGCCGTCCGGCGGCTGGTTGTGGGCTGCGGGCCGGGCGAGGGCGCGATCTGCCCGCAGCGCGCGCGCGCGCACGCGCGACATGCCCCGCCCAGGGGAAGACACGTTCGGGCGTCAGAAGCCGGGGGGCTTCCGGGCGGCTCTTCCCCCGACCGGGGCCGACGCCCGCCCCGTCCCGGCCCCCCGTCCCGGCCCCCCCCCCCGGCCGTCCTCTGCACCCGCCCACCGACAGAAGCGCGCAGGGCCGGCGCCGGAGCCGAGCCTAGTGGCGTGATCCGGCACGTGGCATGCCCGCGTGACGGACGCCGGTGATGTGCCGCCCGATCTCCCGGCCCGGGCGCGAGTTCCCTTTTCGGACGCGCGCGCGCGCGCATGCCCCCGGGTGCGTCGGTCATCCTTCCCTCAGGCGTCGGTGCGCCAGTTCTTCCCCGCCCGGGGGGGGGGGGGGGGGCGGGCGGGCGGGCCAAGGCCGCCGAAGGAACCGCCGCCCGGCCCGGCCAGGGTGCCGCGGCGCGGCCCGGCCGATTGTTGTGTTGTGGCGCCGGCTGCCCGGCGGACCGGGCGGGGAACCGAGATCGCAGCCTGCACGCGCGCGCGCGCGCGCCCCCCAGCGGGGGCCTCCCCCGCGAGCCCGGGGCCCGGCGGCCGGAAAGGGGACAAGTGGGCCCCGCCTGGCGGCGCCAGCCCTCGCCGCCGCGCAACAGCACCACCAACACACGCACACACACACACACACACACACACACACACACACACACACACACACACACACGCACACACACATACGCACGGCCGACATCCGCTGCCCCTCCTTGCTCGCCTCTCCCGCTCGCCTCTCCCGCTCTTTTTTTTTCCCTCCCCCCCATCCCGCTCCCTCGCGGCGCCTCGCCCTCCGGAGAGCACGCGCCATGTTCGCCCCGCCGGGTACGGAGGGTGCGCGTCCGCGCACCATGCGCTTCGGCCTGATGGCGGCCCCCGGGGCCGGGGGCGACGCGGACGCCCCCTCGGCCGCGGACCTACAGGGCGCCACCACCTCCCAGAGCATGGAATCCCAGCTGGGGCTCCTGTCGGCCCCGACCGCCACGCTGCCGGTGTGGCTGCAGTCGCCGGGCTGCGAGGTGCGGCCCCCCCCCCCCCC
>NW_009242984.1:140747-141938 GCF_000388065.1 Fonticula alba | reverse complement strand
CCCCCCCCCCCCCCCCCCCCCCCCCCCCCCCCCCCCCCCCCCCCCCACCCCACCCCCCCCCCCCCCCCCCCCCCCCCCCCCAGACCCCCCCCCCCCCCCACACACACACACGCACACCCTTCGCCGCCCGGCTGGCGCAGCAATTCATCGGCCAGCCGCTCCGGCAGCTGGTCCTGCAGCAGGCACTGGCGCGGCTGGAGTCGGCCCCGGCCACCGGGGCCCTGCTGCGCGAGTGGTCCTGCCACCGGCCGGCCGGGCCGAAGCTGTCGCCGGAGCACCACGCGCTGTCGGGCCTGTCGCTGGCCGGCAGCTCGCGGGCCCTGCTGAGCCCGCGCTCGGCCGACGGGCTGTCCCTGGCCGAGGAGGACCCCCTGCACCCGGGGTCCATCCCGCTGGAGCCGCTGTATCAGGATGGCCCGCTGGTCGGGCCTCTGGACGAGGAGGACCCGCCGATGGCTGCCCGGGCGCCGCTGCCGACGCCGGCCTCCCGGCGGGCGGCCGCCACACCGCCCCCCGACGATGGGGCCTCCTTTGCCGGGTTCCTGGGGTTTGTCTTCCGCGGGGAGTGGCTTCCCCAGCGCCAGCGCGGCGGCGCCGCGTCCATCGACCGGCCCAACCGCCTGTCCCTGGGGCTGCCGCTGCTCGGCCGGCCGACTCGCGCCTACATTGTACGTTGCATTTTGCCGTTGCCCTTCCTTTTGTCGCATCTCCGGTGTGGCACATGCATGGGGGTGTGCGCGCGCGCGCGCGCGCATGGCCACCCGCCTCTTCCCCCATCCGGCCGGCCGCGCGATCGGTCACTCGGACGTCCGGACAGCCGCACGATCAGCCTATCGCACTGGACCCCGGCATCGCACTGAACCCCAGCTGCAAACCCCCATCTCCGCGCACGCGCCCACATGCCCACCTAACCGCACCCGGCGCCGCGGCCGCCCGCTCGCTCCCAGCTGCGGCTTCGGCTCGCCGGCATCGGCCTGCTGATGCTGGATGTTGCCCTGCTGCTGGCGTCCATCTTCCTGGCGGTGTCGTCGCAACCCGGCACCGGCTGGCTGCTGACCGACCCGGCCCGGCGGGCGCTCGTGTCCTTCTGGTGGTCGCGCGAGCATGAGCCCGGCGGCTGGACCCCCTCACATCGCTACGGTATGTGCCCCGGCCGCGCGCGCCCCCCCCCCCCCCCCCCCCCCCCCCCCC
>NW_009242984.1:137578-138890 GCF_000388065.1 Fonticula alba | reverse complement strand
CCTGTCCCCCCCCCCTCCCCCCGCCGGCCAACACAATGCCCGCCTCTAACATGCCTCGGTCCGCCGCTGCTGGGTGGGGTCGGAACAAAAAAAAAAACCCGACAGTCCTCTTCGCGGGGATGTTCATTTCCATCCTCTCGGCCGGCCTCTTCCTCTGGCAGCCGCCGCTGCCCTTCTCCCGGGTGTATGGCGACAGCGTGGACCCCCGGGGCCCGGCATCCGGGGCTGATGAGGTGGCCCTGGCCGCGGACCTCGGCCCGGACTTGGTCGACGCCGGGCCCATCGGCCCGTACGGCAGCATGGACCGGCCGCCGCAGGGGAAATCCTTCTACGGCCGGGGCCACCGGCAGCTGGCCCGCGCGCGGCAGTTCGCCCGCGGGCTGGACGCCCGTGGCCACCGCGACCCGGGCGCCATCCTGACCATGACCCATGTCTTTGATGCGGCCTGCACGCTGGGCTTCTGCTTGCTCTTTGTCCAGGCGTCGGTGGTCCTGCTGCGGCCGCTGGCCTGGACGCACATCGCCCGGGGGGTGATCCTGCTGGTGGCTGGGACCTGCCTCACCAGCTATCAGCACCACGCCGGCGGCAGTGCCGTGTCCTGGCGCCTGGCGGCCCCGATGCCGCCGACGCGCTGACACCGGTCCGATGGCGGCCCAATGGCGGCCCAATGGATATGCCTTTGCCTGGGGGATGAAATGCGCAGGCAGGCGTGGCGGACGGGCGGGCGGGGGGTGGGGGGGTGGGAGAGGGAGAGGGAGGGCGGAGCAAGGCACGAAGACCACAAGGCACGAAGGCCAGAAGAAGGGGGAATAGGGGCGAAGAGGCCCAAAAAGCTAGGAGACCACACCCAAAACCGGGCAGGGGGGGGGGGGGGGGGAAGACCACACCAGCGCGAAAGGCAGAACACCCAGGGAGGGCGCCGCGCGGGGGTGGGGAGCATCATGGAGCACTGGGCTTTTCTTATGTATTTTTCGCATCCAACCATGGGAGGGTGGGCGCCGCGCGGAAGGCAAGAGCAGCGCCATGGGGGGGGGGGGGGGGGGGGGGGGGGGAGGAAAAAGGGGGAAAGGAGGCCCCCCGGGGCGGAAAAAAGAAGGGGGAGAGGGGGCGAAGCGGCGGCAGCGGCGGCGGCGGCAGCGACATCACTGGTACAGCTCCTCCGGGGTGTGGGAGAAGAGATAGGAGATGGATTCCCCATTGTGCGTGCGGCGGATGGCCTCACCGAAGGTGTCCGACACGTCGATCACCCGGACCTTGGTATCGGGGCGCAAGCTGATGGGAACGGTATTCGTGATGATGACCTGTGCGCAGG
>NW_009242984.1:135211-136376 GCF_000388065.1 Fonticula alba | reverse complement strand
GGGGGGATGAGGCGCGGGGCAATCGACCACGCGCACGCGCGACATGGGGGGGCCACAGCCGCGGACACCGAGGCAGGTGCCCCCCTCGGGTGGCGGGCCGCGAGCCGGGCCTCGGCGGGGCGGAGCTGCCCACGGCCCCCGGCGTGCAACGGCGCGGTCAGCCGCCCGGAAGGACACGACGCACCTCGTGGATGGCGTCCTCTTCCTCCAGGGTCTCGAGCGAGTCGCCAGAGAGAATGCCATGCGTGGCGACGATGTACACCCGCGTGGCGCCCTGCTTGAGGACCGTGTGCGCGGCGCTGATGAAGGCCTTGCACTTGTCGATATGGTCGTCCTGCGGGGCGGCCGCCGCCGCCGGAGAGGCAGCAGGGAGAAGGTCCACGGACGCATGAGTGACGGCCGAATGGGGCACAGGGGGGAAGGCTCGGCAGGCGGGGCGCGTACCAGGATGAAAACAATCTTGTCACTGACATCGCCGACCAGGGCATATTCTGTGCCCCGGCGAGGGCGAGGGCGAGGGCGAGGGCAAGGGGGGAGGCCGGGAGCGGACCGGGGGGGGGGTCAGCAGAAGAGAAGGGCAAAAGGGGATCGGAAGCCGGCGCCGGCCACCAGTGACGCACCCTTCTTCTTGGCTCCGTCCTTGCCGCGGGCCCGGCTCTCGAAGGTGTGCACCAGGGCGAACTCGATGCCCAGGCAGTCGGCCAGCGAGGTGACGCGCTTCGTGGCGCCCGGGTTCTTGGCCACCACCACGGCATTGCGCCAGTCGGCCACATTGTTGCGGATGTACTCGGCGATCGAGGGCTCGGCCACCAGGTTGTCCACCGGCACGCTGAAGAACCCCTGGATCTGCGAGTGGTGCAGGTCCATGGTCATGACATGATCGACCCCGGCCACGCGCAGCATGTTGGCAAAGAGCCGGGCCACCACGCAATTCCGGCGCTTCTTCTTCGACTGCTTGGAGTACGGCATGTACGGGATGACCGCGGTCACCCGGCGCGAGGAGGCCATCTTGCATGCGCTGATCATGATGACCAGCTCCATGATGTGGTCATTGACCGCGCCCTTGCCGGTTTGCACGATGTAGACATCCTCCCCGCGAACGGACTCGTTGATCTGGCCGATCCGGCCGGGGGCGGTGGTCAGTGCCGCGCGCGCGGGGGGGGGG
>NW_009242984.1:132409-134602 GCF_000388065.1 Fonticula alba | reverse complement strand
GGGCAGGGGACGGGGGCTGAGCAGGCACCCGGCCGGGTGGCGATCCACCCCGGGCCGCCTTGAGACGGCGTGTCACCGCCTGCCATCTTGGGGGCCGAAGCCGGCGGCCGCGGCCGCGGGCTCCTGCGGCACCCCCCCCCTAACACGGCACACGGCGCACGGCACACACACGTACGGGGCCGGCCCGCAGCAAGGGCAGGACGGCCAACAAAACACCCGGCTCCGAGCCGGTGGGGGGCCCCCGCAGCGCGTGGTTCGGGGCCTGGGCAAGAGGGAACCGGGGCCCGGACGGCTGGGGGGCGCCATGGGCACGGGTGCGTTGGGGGCTGGGAGCGGGGCACCCCGGCTGCCAGGCTCGCCCGGGCTGCCGGCGCTGCCGCCACCCGGCCGGGCGCGGCCGGGCACCGCGGCGCGGTCGACGCGCCGATTAAATGGCAAGTCAGAGCGAAAAGCACGGGGATATCCCCGGATCTGGGTCCCAGCAGCCGCACCAGGCCCCGGGGGTCAGCCCCGTTCCCCCCCCCCTTCGGACACACGGGGCAGGCAGTTATCGGAAAAATGGGCATAATAAAAAGAAGGCACAAAGAGGACCGGGGCGCCGATCGGGTCCGCCCACAAAATGGCACCCGGGGGCGCCCCGGAGCACACACACACACACACACACCCCGGACGACATACAAGCAAGATAGGGGGTGTATTTTTCGCGTGCCAGCGGCGCGGGACCCGGACAGCGCGCGTTGCCGCCGCCGCCGCCCTCCTCGCTCTACGATGAACGCGCAAGCAGGAGGGCGGGGCGAGGCGAGGCGAGGCGAGGGAAGCACGGACGACGCCCGGCAGCCGGAGGATGAACACACAGGGGGAGGGGAGGCAGGCGGAGCAAACACTCTGCGCCGCCCGGCTCTCCCCCTCTCCCCGCCGCCGCCGCCGCAGGCGCACCACAAAATTAGCTCATGTCCACCACCGAGCGGATGGACTCGCCGGCGTGCATGACATCGAAGCCGGTGTTGATCTCGGCCAGCGGGTACACGTGGGTGATGTACTCGTCGACCTTGAGCTTGCCGTCGAGGTACTTCTGCACCAGCTCGGTCATCTGGGTGCGGCCCTTGACACCGCCGAAGGCCGACCCGCGCCAGTTCCGGCCGGTGACCAGCTGGAACGGCCGGGTGGAGATCTCCTTGCCGGACTCGGCCACGCCGATGATGATGGACGTGCCCCAGCCACGGTGGCAGGCCTCGAGCGCCGCGCGCATGGTGTCCACATTGCCCACGCACTCGAAGGTGTAGTCCAGGCCGCCGTCGGTCATCTCCACCAGCACCTGCTGGATGGGCTTCTCATGCTCGCGGGGGTTGACGAAGTCGGTGGCGCCGAACTTCATGGCCCAGTCGCGCTTGGCGTTGTTGATGTCCACGGCCACGATGCGGCTGGCGCCGATCTCCTTGGCCGCCTGGATGACCGACAGCCCGACGCCGCCGATGCCGAAGACGGCCACCGTGCAGCCGGGCTCGATCTTGGCCGTGTAGAGGGCCGCCCCGTAGCCGGTGGTCACGCCGCAGCCCAGCAGGCAGACCTTCTGCAGGTCGGCCTCCTCCTGGATCTTGGCCACGCTGATCTCCGGCAGGACGGTGTACTGCGAGAAGGTCGAGGTCCCCATGAAGTGGTAGATGTCCTGGCCCTTGCAGCGGAAGCGCACGGTGCCGTCCGGCATGACACCCTGGCCCTGGGTGGCGCGGATGGCCGGGCACAGGTTGGACTTGGTGGACTTGCAGTACTTGCAGGTGCCGCACTCCGGCGTGTACAGGGGGATGACGTGGTCGCCGGGCTTGACGGAGGTGACGCTGTGCGTCGTATGCCGGGGCGGGGGGCGGGGGGCGGGGGAGGTCAGTCAGGCGGCCGTGTGCGGGGGGGGGGGGCGGGAGCTGGCCGGAAGCGCAGGAGGAGAAGCAAGAAAGGAGGCACACAAGCAGCCCCGACACAGGCGTGCCACATAATTCGGCGTACCCCTCGCCGACGGACTCAACAATACCGCCGCCCTCGTGGCCGAGAATGCAGGGGAAACGCCCCTCCGAGTCGAAGCCGCCCAGGGTGTAGGCGTCGGTGTGGCAGACACCGGTGTGGAGGATCTTGATGCGGACCTCGCCGGCCTTGGGGGGGAGGACCTCGATATCCTCGATGGCTGGAGGGGGGGGGGGGGGC
>NW_009242984.1:128602-132362 GCF_000388065.1 Fonticula alba | reverse complement strand
GGCACCAGTGCAAGTGTGCAAGTGTGAGTAGGGGGCGGCGGGCAGAGGGCGGATTGCAACGCAGGGGAGGGCGGAGGGCGCACAAGAAAAGCAGGCAGAGAAAGGGTCAACGCTGATTTTCAAGGGGGGGGGGTGCTGGCTCCCTGACCCGGGCGGCCCGCCTGGGCGCCCCCTCTTAACAAAAGGCTGACAGGCGAGGGGGGCGGGGGGCGGGAACCCGGAGACTGGGCACAACACTACCCTGGCCCCCTTCCGCCCCTCCACCGCTCCACCGTCCGGCCGCGCTCGCGCGCGCGCGCGCGCGCGCGTTCCGGGCCCCATGCAAGTGACGCGGGGCCGGGCCCCTCCCCCGGGGTCTCGCGCGCGGCGAGCGCGCGTCCCGGTGTACTGTGTGCCGGGAACCCGGGGACGCGAGGAGGGGGGGGGGGCGGGGTGGGCAGGACACGTCCAGGGAGGGGGGGGGGAGGGGCAGGGAAACTAGCCGGGGGTGGGGGCCGATTCATTGGGAACAGGACGGGAAGATGCCAATCCACACGCCACAAGCCGGTCACCGCCCGCGCCCCCCGGAGGCCCGGGAGGGAGGCCCCCGTGCGCGCCGTGGCCCTCCACCCCGGCGCCGTAAACACAATGGCCGCTCGAGCACACGCGCGCACAGTGACGCACACGCGCAAGTGCGCATGCCCCAGTCCGGGGGCCGGCGAAGGGGAAAAGCAACGCCCGCGATGCTGGCGCGCAGGAAAGGCGCCCCGGCCTCCAGGCCGCATAGAACACTCTAGAGCACGCAGGCGTGGGAACTCATCGCCCCAGCCGGGGGGGGGGGTGTTGCGTCAGGCTCCCACCAGGTACGCGACGCGGTGCCCCAGCCCCTCCACGGGCGCGCGCCGGAGGAGCCGCCGCGCCCCATTCCACACATACACACGCATACACACGCACGCACATGCAGACACAGGCACACAGGGAGCTGCCGCGCCGGGGCGGCTGGGGGCCGAGGCAACGGCGGCCACCCAGGGGCACGACACACATCAAAATGCGACAAGAGGCCGGGGCTGGCCGGCGAAAGCTAAATTAACCACATGATCTGGGCCGGGTCACACGACGATCGGGCCGAGGCGCGCGCACAGCACCCCGGCCCAGAGGGCGCCCAGGCGGGCCAGCGCCGCGGACCCCTCCCGGTCGGGAGACAGGCCGCCGCCGCCGCCGCCGCCGCCGCCGCCGCCGGGGTCGGGCAGCTCGTCGACCGGCGGGCCGCCGGCCAGCGAGGCAGCCTCGGCCGACGCGGCGTCCGCGAGGTCCCGGGCCCCGGGGACCGGCGAGGGATCGTGCGAGGAGAGCGACGCCACAAAGCGCCCGATCGCCTGGCGGGCGACGCCCGGCCGAGGGAGCCCCACAGGGGCGGGGGAAGGGACGCACCGGCCGGGCAGGCGTGCGTGCGTGCGTGCATGCATGCGCGCAAGAGGAATGCCCAGGGTGGGCCTGGCGGGTCAGGAAGAGGCAAGGAAAGAGGGAAAGAAAGAAAAAAAAAAAGGAGGCAGAGGCAGGGCGGCGGCCACGCACCGGCAGACAGGCGTCGGCCGCCGGGCCGGAGCCGCCGGCCAGCGAGAGGGCCACCACCGCGGCCACGGCCGCGCGCATCAGGCGCCGGCGGGTGGTTTGCAGCCGCGCCGCCTCGGCCGCCCCGGGGGCCGGCCCCTCGGGGCCCCCCCCTCCCGGGACCGGCAGGAACAGGAGATGCCCCACACCGGCCAGGAATTGCCGGTGCCGGGCGGCCAGGGCGTCCAGGCTGTCGGGCGGCCGGTCGGCGGCCGGCCCGGCGGCCGGGCTGCTGCCGCCCGGCCCCGGCTCGCCCAGGCCCAGCCGCAGGATCGGCGCCATGAGCCGGTGCCAAAGCTGCCCGAGGGCCAAGTCCCGGATGTGCGACAGCAGCGTCCCGGCGAAGAGGTGCGCCAGGTGCAGGCGGCGAAGTGCGGCGCGGTCGGCCGCCGGGGGGGCGCCCCCCCGGCGCCGGGCCAGCTTCCCCCGGCGCAGGGCGGCCGTCAGGGCACCGCGCGCCAGGTGCACCGCCCGGTGGAGCTGCAGCAGGGCCGCGTGCGCATTCTGATAGAAGGCCCCCTCGGCCGGGCCGAGGATGGCCGCCTGGTGCAGGCACTCCGGCGAGGCATACACCAGGGTGAAGACGTCCCAGCCGGAGGGCCGGCCGCCGGGCGGCCGCGTGTGCAAGTGCACCCCGAGCCGCGCGACCACCTCCCCCTCGAGCAGGGCCCCGGGGCCCGGGCGGGGTGGCTGGTCGGCCGCCGCCGCCGCCGCCGCCGCCGCCGCCGCCGCCGCCCGCAGCCGGACGTCGCAGGCCCCGGTGCCGGCCGCCCGGCCGGCCGCCAGCCGGACCGCCGCCGTGGCCTCATGGACATTGACATCGCGCGAGGGCACCCCGAGCAGGGTGCCCCCGGGGCCGGCGGCAGCGCTCAGCAGCCCCACCAACTCCTCGGCGAACTGCTCATTCCCCAGGAGAATGTAGTCCCGCAGGGCGGCCAGGTGCAGGGGGAGGTCCACCGGGGCCGGGGGGCCGGGGTGGCCGGGCCCGGCTGGCCCGGTGCCCGGCAGGAGCCCGGCCGTGGGCCAGCCCGCCCCGGCTGGCCCGGCGCCCGGCGAGAGCCCGGCCGGCGCGGCCAGCCGGGCCACCAGCCGCCCGGCCGCCCGGCCTCGCAGGCGCTCCAGCTCCAGGGCCAGCTCCGGCAGGCGCTCCAGCGTGAAGAGGGCCTCCCCGGGCAGGAGGTCGCCCTGGGGCCGGTCGTGGCCCGGCCCCGGCAGCAGCTGGTCCGGCTCCAGGTGCAGCTGCGAGCGCGCGAAGGCCAGCGTCCGGCCGATGTCGAGGCAGGCACGCGCGGTCGGGGCCCCGGCATCTCGGGCAAGGAACCCCGGCACCCGATCGGCGGCCAGGCCGAAGCGCCCGGTCCAGAAGGGCCCGGCCCCGGGCCCGGCCGGGTCCCCGGGCGCCGCCGCCGCCGCCGCCACCACCACCACCATGAACTCGCCAAAGGGGTCGTCCACCCGGCCATCGCACACCCACCGGCGCAGCTGCCCGAAGAAGGGCCCGCTGGCCTGGGCCAGCAGCCGCCCCAGGAGATCCACCTCGCCGCCGGTGCAGGGCCCCGGGGCCGGCCCGGCCCGCCGGGCCGACCCCATGGAGGCCAGCTGCTCGTCCAGCAGATCCTGCAGGAAAGACAGCACCCGCCCGGCCGCCGGGCCGCCCTCCCGGCAGGACTCCACCACGAATGCCAGCAGCCGGAGGAGCCGCAGCGGCCCGGCCGCCCAGGCCAGCAGGGTCTTCAGCCCGTTGACCGTGGGCCGGTGGTGCCCGGGGCCGGGCCCTGCACCGGGCCCCGGGGCGTCCGGCCGGAAGGCCGTGCGGAATTGGATCTCCAGCGCCTGGACCTGGTCCCGGAAGGCGGCCACCTCGCGCCCGGCCGCCTGCGTCAGGGCCTGCAGCGTCCAGCTGGTCCTGGCCGCGTGGGCCCCGATGTGCTGGCAGAGGCTGGCGCAGCGCCGGGCCAGCCAGGCCGGCTCGCACAGGACCGCCACCGCCTGGCGCTGCGGCAGCGACGGCAGCCCCCCGGGGCTGGCGGCTCCTGGCAGCAGGGCATACTGCTCGGTGGCCGGGTCGAAGGCCAGCAGCTTGCCGGAGTCCGCGCCCTGGTACAGGTAGAGGAGGTCCTGCAGGAGGCGTTCCTCCAGGCGGACTATGGTGCGGGGGGGGGGGGAGGGG
>NW_009242984.1:124203-127517 GCF_000388065.1 Fonticula alba | reverse complement strand
GAGAGAGAGAGAGAGAGAGAAAAGCGGCGAGAGGGGGAGAAGCCCGGAGACACGAAGACCCGGAGTTCGCGGAATTCCCACACGCCCAGGGGCAAAATCCACAGATCGACCGAAGGATGGCCATGCAGGCGGTTCCGACCACATGCAGACGCCGGGTCAGGAGGAGGACAGCAGCATGGGAGGAAGATGTGCCCAGGGACGGGGGGGGGGGCGGCAGGGAAAGACGCACAGTCAAGATGCTCGGAGATGTGGGAAAGGAGGCTGCCCGGGCCGGGGGCACTGGGCCCCGGCCCGGGCGACGCGACCACGGCCCCGGATGCGCCGCCCGCGGCGCCGGCCGGCCGCGAGCCCTCCGGCGACACCACCGCGCCCGGGGCCGCGGGCACACCCCCGCCGCCGGGGAAGCCGCCCGGGCCATAGCCGAACCCCGGGTACCCGACCATCGGCGAGTGGGCCACGCCGGTCGGCATCATGTACCCCCCGGGCATGAGGCCGACCGGGGGGGGCGTCGCCGCGGCCCCGGGCGCCGCCCCGGCCGCCGGATGGTAGTAGTATGGGAAGTAGGGAAAGTAGGGCACAGGCCCGGGGCCCATGTCCCCGGGGTAGGGGGGCCGCCCGCCGGAGCCGGCAAACGCCCCGGCCGCATGGTACCCCCCGTTGGATGCATACGAGGGCAGGGCATAATGGTAGGGGTGGGTCGCTGCCGGTGTGGCCGCCGGCGACTCGACCACCACCGACCCCGGGGCGGCGGCCGCCATGGCGCCCGGCACCCGGGCCGAGTCCCAAGCGGCCGCCGCCCGGGCAGGCTTGACCGTCGGGGTGGTGAACGGCGCGACTGCCGGCAGGCCCCGGGTCAGGCTCTCGGCGTCGATGGCCAGCGAGGCGTCCAAATCCCGGTGGGCCTCGTCCGGCAGGGGCGCCGGGCCGGGCGCCGGCTCGGCCGCCCGGGAGCCCGCCGAGGCGGGTCGCGCCGCGGGGCCCGCCGAGTGAGGCCGCACCGCGGGGCCCGCCGAGTGAGGCCGCACCGCGGAACCCACCGGCGCCCCGGCGCGCTTGTCGGCTGGAGCGCCTGTCGGGCGCGCGTGGGCAGACCCGGGGCGCGCTGCATCGGCCAGCGCGTGGGCAGACCCGGGGCGCGCTGCATCGGCCAGCGCGTGGGCAGACCCGGGGCGCGCTGCATCGGCCAGCGCATGGGACGCCCCCGGGCTCGAGGCGGCGGCCGGCGCGCGCGGCTCGGCCATGGCCGTGGGGATGTGCAGCTCGCGCAGGATGGCGTCCGTCACGCGGGGGTCGTTGTTGAGGACTGGAGCAGCGGCCGGGCCGGTCAGGGAGGGGGACGTGAGCTCGGGCCCCCGGGGGGACCCCCCACGGCAGGCAGGCAGGGGCGGAGGCGGGCAAAGGAGGGAGGGGAAGGGGGGGGGGGGGGAAAAAAAGCCCCGCGAGGGGACAGACACGGGGCGTACTGAGGCGCTTCAGGTCCAGGAGGGTGGCCACGTCCTCCGGCGAGAGGCCCGGCGCGCCGGGTGAGGAGGCCGGGCGCCCGGCGCCGGCCAAGTACCGGGGGTCCGTAAGAATGTCAATCTTTTCGATGGCCAGCTGGGCATCCGGCGAGAGGGGCGACGGCGCCCGGCCGTGCTGCGACATGGCGGCGCGGGGGGAGGGGGGCGGCACCGGCGGCGGCGGCGGCGGCGGCGGCGGTGGGGACACGCACGCGCGACACAGCACGCGGGGCAGGCAAGGCGGAGGGGGGGGGGGCGGAGCAGAAGTGGAGGAGAGGGCGGCCGGGTGAGGAAGGGGGGGTTTCTCGGTGTCCGGACCGGGCGGCAGCACGACACCGCGATCTTTTTCCCCGGGCCGCGTCTCGCCCCCGGCCCCGGGCCGCGCCGGTCGGGCGGGCGCGCGATGGCGGGTGCCGACGCTCGGCCCTTCCGGGTGCCGTCGGAGGCGGCGCGTGATTCGGTGGTAGCCGCGCGCGCGCCCGCGCGTGACCGGTGATTGTGGACAGCGCCGGCGGCGCGTGTTGTGGGCGAACGGCCGCCGCCGCCCCTGGCCCGGTGTGCCCCGGCCAACGGGGGCATTCACGCAGGCGCGCGCGGCCGAGGGCGCCGAGATCGCACCCGTGCCTGAGGGCCAGGCGAGGAGCCGGCCGGGCAGCGCCGGTCCATTCGGCCGGGGGTTTCCCCGCTCCCCCGGGCGGCGCATTCCCCGGCCACACGGCGCGCGTCGCCCAGGGAGGAGGGGGCGGCGGCGGGGGCGGCGGGGGCGGCGCAGGCGCGGGCCGGGCCCGGTAGGGGCGCGGGCAAGGGGCGACAAGGCGCCGGTGCCTGGTCGGCCGCGCCGGGCCCGGCACACATGCCTGGCCTCGGGAGCACGGGGCGCGCCTTCGGCCGGGCCCCTTCGGGCGGCGCTGCGATGCCGGGCGCGGCGCCGGCCGCTTTGAGGCGCCCGCCGGCGGTGCCTCACCACCTGGGGCTGTCGCGCGCGCCTGGGCGGGCGGGAGAGGGGGGGGGGGGGGGGGGGGGGGGGGGCGCTTCCGCGGCAGGGGGCATTCCATGCCACCGGTGGCGAGCTGCCCATTCGGGGCGCCCGGCCTTCGGCGCGCGAATGCCCCGCCACCGGGCCCGGCGCATGCGGTGGTGGTGCATGGGCAGGCTCGGCGGGAGGCCGGAGGCCGGTGGGAGATGGCTGCGCGCGGACATGCCGCTACGGGCAACACCGGCGAGGGGACCTGGCCCGCGCGCGGCGCACGCGCGCAGGTTGCCTCCCGGGCGTATATTGCTTCGGGGAAAGAGGTCGGCTCGCACGAAAGCGGGCAGGAGCAGCGCTGGCCACTGTCGCCGCCGGCGTCCTAGTCCACAACCACCGCCGGCCGGCTCCGTGAGCGGGGGCGGCGGTAGGGCGCGCACGGGGCGCCTGTCCGCCCGCGCCGCGCCCGGCCGGTCCGTGGGCCGGTGGCGGCGGGCCGGCGTGGCCCTCGTCCGGGGCCGCGAATCCACGCCCGCCCCCCCCCCCCCCCCCCCCCCCTCCCCCTCCCTCCGGCGCCAATGGGCGGCCATGTTGGCCGGGCAGCCGCCGGCGGAGCTTGGGGCCCGGGGCGCGTGGGAGGCCGGGCGCCACCGGCCCTCGGGCCGCGGCACGCCCGCGCCCCGGGCCACTCCCAATGAACGCCGGGGTGCGCCGGCGGCCCGGGGGTGCAGCGCCGGCGGCCGTGTCGGCCAAGTGGGCAGGCCGGCCCGCGCGCCGACATGCCGGCCGGCGCCCATGGCGGGCCGGGGCGACGGCGGGCGGGCCAATGGCCGGGCCCCGGCGCCGGG
>NW_009242984.1:99461-100074 GCF_000388065.1 Fonticula alba | reverse complement strand
CACACACGCACACACACACACACACACGCACACACATCCACACACATCCACACACATGCTCGAGCCAGCTTGCCGGCTCCAGGCGAGGGGGCCGCAGTGACGCGAGCCCGGCGCCCGGGAGGACGCGCCGGCGCCCCCTCCCGGCGGGCCCACAATCACCAGCCGGGCCACCCCGCGCGCCCGGTTGCCGCCTCCTTGCCGGCCCCGAGTGAAGTGCGCGCGCCCGGGCCCGCCTCCGGGGGCGGTTGATCCGCGTTCGCACGGCCGCGCCCTGGCGTTTGGCCGGGCCGGCCGGGCTTCCCAACGCCCGTGCCCCCTCCCCCCGCCCCTGCCCGGTCGCGCCCCTGGGAAGAGCCGGACTGGGCGCGCAGGGGCCGCCGGCAGCGCGGCCGGCAATGCCACGCCCGCCACCCGGGGCCCGGCGAAGGGGCCCCCGGGCGCACGCTCCACCGCCCCAGCCGGCCCCGCCGCTGCCCCTCCCCGGTGCGCCTCCATGGCGCCCTGGACCGGCTGCCATCCGCCTCGCCGGACGCCCAGGGCATTAATCACCGGGCGCCCGCCGTGGCCGGCCCACCCATAGCCGCACACACACACACACACACACACACACACA
>NW_009242984.1:95532-97330 GCF_000388065.1 Fonticula alba | reverse complement strand
GCGGCAGGAGGCGCGGCCGCGGCTCCCGCACATCAGTGCGGGCGTCCCCCGGCGCGTCTGCCCCGTGCCCACACGCCCACAGGCCCCGGCAGGCCCACCGCGCCGCGTCGGCCCCGGCGGATGGCTATCACTCATCGAACCATGGCGGCCCGATATTGGACCATTCTACATGGGGGGGGGGGGGGGCGCGCCCAGCTCCCATACGCGCACATTCGCACCGCTGCACATGTGCTTCCCCGGCCGTCCCCCCGCCCGGCCGCCCGCGCGCGGAGATAAGGGGGCGGCCGGCGGCGAGGGGGGGGGGGACGCAGGCGTCCGGCCGTGATCGGGCTCGCTGCATTCCCCGGCGGCCGCGATCGGGACGGAATGCGCGCCGGGCCCGGGCGAATGCGTAAGGGCGCATCGCCCCTCGCCACGGCCGGCATCCCGGACGAGGCAGGCACCCCCGCTGCCGGGGGGCCTCGCCTGCCTACCCGCCGCGCCTGCCACCTTCGGCGAGGGGCCCGGCCGGGGGTAACCGGTGGTCGGCGGCCGCCGGGCGGCAGCGAGTGGCCACCTCGCCGATGGCGGCGTGATGGCCGGCGCCCGGCCCGGGACACGCGATCTCCCCTCCGGCCCGCGAGGCATGGCCGCGGCGGCCGCCCTGCGCGGGCCGGTGCCGGGGGGCCACCGGGGAGACAGGACACATCCCGGGCCTGGAAAGCCGGGTACCCGGTGGGAAATAGGCGTGCGGACGCGCTGTGCCCCCTCCCCTTGGTGGCGCCGGCAGCCCAGCCGCGCCCGGGGCCCCGCGCCCGGAGCGGCCCGCACCCGCACCCACACCCGCCGCCCCCCCCCCATCGCCCGGGCCGGCGGCGGAAAGGGAGCCCATTAATCGCATGCCAGGCGCCCGCGAGCCGGGAGCGGCCATTCCGGGCGCCCGGCATGCCGGCCGGCTGCCGCCGCCTCCCCCGGTCGGCCGGCTGGTGCGCCGCCTTCAGCGCGAGGGGCTGAACATTGTGCGGCGCTGGTCGCCGACGCCGGTCGTTTTCGCCGCAGCCCCGGGGCCTCGGTCGTCCAGGGGTGCCGAGCGAGGGGCCGGCCTTGCTCCGTGCCCCGGGCCCCGCGCGCCCTCCGCCGCTCCGGTGAGGAGGCGAAGGAAGCGCCCTCCCGCGCGGCCCGGCAAGGGCGGCCCGGCGCCCCCGGGCCCCGGGGCCGCCTCGCATGTGAGAGAGGCCCTCCGCCGCCGGGCCGCCGCCCCCGGGGGCAAGGTGTCGCACACCATGGGGCGCCGGATCTCGCGGCCCGCCCGCCGGCCGTCCCCCCCCCCGGGGGGAGGAGGGAGGGGGTGCGGGGCAGCAGACACTCCCGCCGGGGGGGGGGGGGGGGACCCATGGCGGCGGCACGATTGCCCGCCACCCTCGGCCGGGCCGGCGGCCATCCGGCACCAGGGCGATCGCCCCGGGCCCGGACCGGCCGAAGGCCCGCGCCGGAGCCCGACGGCCCCCGAGGCGGGGCCCAGCAGGTGCCGGCCCAGCGCCTGCTCGGCCCGGGCAGCACCCGGCCCCAGCGCGCGCAGCCCCGACGCCGGCGGCCCGCGCGGAGATAGCATCCGAGATAGCGGGGGATGATGCGGGCGGGATTTTTTTCCCGATCCCCGCCAGTTGCTCCGGCGGCCGGGTCGCGCGCGCGCGCGCGCGCGCCTGAAAGCCCCGCTCGCCGGCAGCCTGACGCCGGCCGCACTCGAAAGTCATTCCGGGACGGGCAGGTTGGCAACAGGGGCGCCCCCGAGCACCGGCGCCTGCTGCCCGGGGGGGGG
>NW_009242984.1:86370-94128 GCF_000388065.1 Fonticula alba | reverse complement strand
CGCATTCCCCCCCCCCCCCCCCCCCCCCCCCCCCCCTCCCCAAGCCATCACCCCCACCATGGCCCGCCGCTTCCCCCGGCGCCGCCCACTCGGGCACCTGCTCGGCCTGGCCGCCCTGGCCGCCCTGGCCGCCCTGCTGCACAATGCCCGCCTGGCGGCCGGCTTCAGCTGCCCCATCCTCTTCGACCTGCGCCAGGCGGCCATCCAGTCCGGCGACCACAGCGCCCGGGCCCAATACAGCCAGGCCCTGCGCACGCTCGGCTGCTGCCGGCCCACCAGCCCCAGCACGCTGCTCCCCAGCGCCTGGACCTCGCGCTGCAGCAAGACCTCCGGCCCGGTGTGCGGCTTCGACTTCGTCACCCACGCCAGCCAGTGCGACGTGGGCATCTGCCTGGCCGGGCAGCAATCCGTCGGCCAATGCCGGGCCCCGGAAAAGCACCTGACCCAGTGCCAAAAGATCGCCGACATCAACCAGCGCCTGGTGTGCCTCAAGCAGATCCTGGCCCGCGTGGTGCAGGCCGTGGCCATCAGCGACACGCCGGTGGACCCGGCCCGGCGCCTGGCCGCCCCGTGCGTGGTCCCCGGCCAGTATGACCGGACGCGCTTCCGCACCGCCGACGGGTCCTGCAACAACCCCACCCCGGACCGGTCGTACTCCGGCATGGCCGGGCTCTACTTCATCCGCCACGACAAGACGCGCACCATGCCGGCCGACATCGACCGGGCCGTGGCCGCCGGGCCCAACCCCCGGGTCCTGTCCAATGCCCTGCTCCGGCGGTCGGTCTTCCAGCCGAACAGCGTCCAGCTCAATGGCCTGGCCATCGCCTTCCTGACCTTCTTCATCCACGACTTCTTCGAGCCGCGCGTCGACTGGTCCGAGGTCATTGCCGTGCCCATCCCGCACAATGACCCGGACTTCCCGAGCCAGGCCTGGGCCGGGGCCGGGGCCGGGGCCGGGGCCGGGGCCGAGGCATACATGTACATCCCGGCCACCGCGCGCAATGCCGACGGCACGGTCACCAACCATGCCACCGCCTGGCTGGACACCTCCCAGGTGTATGGCAGCTCCGAGGCCGTGCAGGCGTCCCTGCGCGAGTTCCAGGGCGGCCGCCTGCGCGTGGACGCGGCCACCGGCCTGCCGCCGGACGAGCCGACCAGCCAGTCCGGCGCCCGGCGCCTGGCCCCGGGGGCCCCGCCGCTGCTGCTGCTCGGCGACTCGCGCGGCAACCAGCACATCGGCCTGACGGCCTTCCATGCGCTCTTCGTGTCGGAGCACAACAACCTGGCCAAGCTCCTGGCCCAGGCCTACCCGGCCATGAGCGATGAGGAGCTCTTCCAGACCGCGCGCCTGATCCTGGCCGCCGAGGTGTTCAAGATCCAGACCGTCGAGCTGTCCTCCCAGCTGAGCACCGACCCGGCCAAGAAGATGCTGGCCGAGCAGATCTGGTCCAGCCACGGCTCGCGCAACTACAACGAGAACTTCGGCGTCCACCTGACGCCCTTCGACTTCACCAGCGCGTACGTCCTGCCGAGGGGTGTTGCTGTTGCTGTTGCGGGGGTGCGTGGGGGGGCGGGGGGGGGGGACAGTCAGAGAGCCACGCGTGTCAGTCATCTCCCGCAACACCGAGGTAGAGAGGCGGAGCGAGGGAGCGAGGCCCCCCCCCCCCACACACACACACACACGGACAATGCCGCCGACGCCGCTGGCACACCAGGTCACCCCACCGCCAGGCTCCTAACCGCACACACACACACACACACACACACACACAGATACCGGCTCCACTCCATGATGCCCGCCTCCTTCCAGCCCCTGGACATCGCCGGGTTCAAGGTCGGCGAGCGCATCGACTACTTCCACACCTACCACAACTCGCAGATCCTCCGCGACCGCGGCGTCGGGGCCATCCTCCGCGGCCTGGCCACCGAGGTCGCCGGGCACATGTCCCTCAACAACCACCCGGCCGGCATCCGCCGACTCACCCACTCGGACGTGGTCTTCCAGCAGCGCACCCCCTACCACCCCCTCGGCCCGGCCGGGCCCGCCTACCAGTACGCCCAGCAGGGCACCTGCTATGTGGCCCCCTTCATCGACCTCGGCGTGGTGGACATCGTCCGCGATCGCGAGCGCGCCGTCCCCCGCGCCAATGAGTACTACCGCCGGTGCGGCCTGCCGGAGCTGGCCGCCCCCACCTTCGCCTACATGGCCCAGGACCCGGTCACCGCCGCCCGCATGGCCGAGCTCTACGACTGGCAGATCGAGCAGGTGGACCTGGCCATCGGCATGCTGGGCATGGACTCCGCCGACTCGGACGGCGTGTCGCTGCTCAGCTCCACCGGCTTCCTGCCCTTCGTGGCCGGCCGCGCCTCCCTCGACCGGTTCTACTCCAACACCTGGCTCACCCCGGCCGTGTACACCGCCGTCGGGTACGACCGCCTCATGGGCACCGCCTCCAACCCCACCGGCGTCACCCTCACCCAGATCATGGAGGAGCTCGGCCATGTCAACCTGCCGCTCCGGCCCAACGGCGCCATCGTCCCCACCGAGCACGACATCTTCCGCGTGTGGAACTGGCCCAAGCTGCCGAAGGTCATCCTGGCCCCGGAGTAAGAGAGAGCGCGCGCGCGCGCGCGAGAGAGAGAGAGAGAGAGAGAGAGAGAGAGCGAGAGACGGTCGCCGCCGGAGGCAGGACCCTCATGCCAAGAAGGCATGCCTTTGTCTGCATGCGAGCGAGCGGATGTCCGAGAGCGAAAGAGAGAGAGAGAGAGCGTGCGACTTCCGCCGCGGGGGGAAACCAGTTCATCACTCTCCCCGAGCGGGGGCGCCGCGCAGCCCCACGCGCTCCCCTAGTTTTTTACCCCCTTTTTCCCTTCCCCCCCCCTGCCCCTGCGGCGCTTTGCCATGCGGCGCGCTCGCACGGGAGGAGACGTGTACTTCCGAAAGAAAAAACAAAGCCCCTTTTTTCGGCCCTTGTGCTCTTTCGACCACCACCCCGCCGGGGTGGTGCTGCTTCTTGCTTGTTCGCTTTTCCCCCCACCCTCACGCCTCGCGCCAGCCATGGGGAACGCGCAGCGGCCGCGGCGACTACGCCCGGCGCGGGTCGGTGAAGACCCAACGGGGGGGGGGGGGGCACATCTCGGGCGGGCGCGCCGCGGCAGGCCCGACAGAGGGCAGGGCAGCGGAGGAGAAGGGCGCGGGAGGGGGGGGGGACATGCACTTGCTGGAAAGGTGGCCCGGGGACGCTGCGGCCAAAGAGGAAGCGGCGACGGCGGCTGCGGCGGCGACGCCACAGGGCCAGGGCGAAAGAGCGGCAGAGGGATCCCTGGACAAGCCGTACCTGCGTGTAGGCAGCGCGCGAGGGGGGCCGCGTGCCATGGTGGCGCGGCGCCGGGCCGGGGCAATCGAGATCACAGTGCTACTTGTGCGTGCCGCGCGCGGACACACACACACACCAGGATACGCACACCGAGCAGCACACGGCACCCGGGGCCTGGTGGCGGAGGAAGGCAGGTGTGCAAGAGAGCGGCAGAACGAGAAAAGGAAAGTCACAGCGCGGCAAGGAGGCGAAGCAGCAAGACTGGCGCGCGCGCGCGCGCGCGAGATAGAGAGAGAGAGAGAGAGAGAGAGAGAGAGGGAGAGAGAGGGAGGGGAGGGAGGGGAGGGAGGGAGGAGAGATTGGCCGCGGCCCATCTGCCCAGCCGGCACCGGACCACCTTATGACGCGGCCGAACGCCTCCGGCAGGGGGGTGGGGCCGTCGTCCGGGCACGCCGGCTGCGGCGACTGTCGCACCCGGGGCGAAGGTGCCGGCCGATGCCCCGGGGGATGCATGCTACCTGCTCCGGCCGGCCAGGCCAGGAGAGCGCACATTCGCCCGGCACGCCGAGCGGCTGGGCTCGGAATATTTCCCTCCTCCGCCGGTCGCCGAAGTGAGCGAGCCGTGTCTCGGGACACCGCCAGCTCCCTTGGGATCGAGGCGGTGGCAGTCTCGGCAGGAGGGGACCCCAGCAAAAGGGGTGCCCTCCAACAAGCGGCGCGGCAGCCGCGTGAGCCAGTGCGAATGCGAGCGCGAATGTGTGAGAGAAAGACAGCGAGAGGGAGCGAGAGAAAGAAGGAGAGGGACAGACACACCGACAAGACACAGACACACCGACAGAGGGAATGCGCCAGGCACTTGGGGATGCCCCCCCTCCCCCCCGAACGCCCCATGGAGGCACCTCGGCCCGGAGGGCCGCTCGAGTCCAGACCCACAACAAATGGAGGAAGACAACAATAATACCACCCCCGGGGCGAGCTCGCCCATTAGTCCACAGAGGGCACAACCCGGCCCCCCCCCCCTGCAGCCCGGGCAGCGCATGGACAGATCCCGGGATAGATCTCCCTCGAAAGAGGCGGGTGCTCGCCCGGCACGCCGAGCCGAAAACAGCCGCGTCCGTGTACACCCGCGCGTGTACATCCCCCCCCCCCCCCCCGCGCCTCGCCGCACCCCCACACGCGAGAGGCGCCTCCAGCATGGTGACGGAGCTCCCACGCCAGCCCACAGCCGAGCAGACATTTCTCCCCTCGGAAATGCCCGGGGCAGGGCCGTGCCGTGCGTCTTACCTTCGGTGGCGGCCCCTCGCCGCCGGACCGTGCATCATCGCGTTCTGCCCCCCCCCCCCCGGTGGGAGGGGCCCCCGACGCGCGCCCGCACACAGAAACAACGAGGGAGATGGCACACGCCCCTCTCGGCCCACTAAAACAATCGGCCCCGCCACCCCCCGCGACAGACGCAGAAAGGGGACACACGCGCACGACACACACGCACACCACACATGCGTGGCCGGCGTGCAGGGCTCGCCCGATGCACACGCAGACACACGCGCCCCCGAGCGCGCCCGGGCGACCGGGGGCCGCCGACATTTTCGGCGCCGTAGCATGACTTTCCCGCTGGAAAGAGGGACATTTGGACTGCCAACCCAGTCCCCGGAGGAATAGCGTTTCCTCGCGCCAGTTTGAGATCGATTAACTTCCCGGGGCACTCCCCATTCTGCCCCTGAAGACTGCCCATGCTGGCCTGCCCGGCCCCTCGCCCCGGCCCCGGCCCCGCCCGGGGAAGGGACACCGACTGCGGCCCTCTCCTGTTCTCAAAGGAAAATCATGTATTGGGCGGGTGGTGAACGGACACAGATGGGGGAGGAAGAGAGGTGCCCGCTCCCGTCCCCTGGCCTCGCCCTCCCCCCCCCCTTCGCGCCCCTCGGCAGAGAAGGGAGGGGAGGGGGACCGGCGGCCGGGGACAGGCAATCACTGCAAGGGAAGGGGGGGAAGGCGTCTCCTGTGGGTCCCCCCTCTCGCCACCACCAGCACCACCACCACTGAGGCCGCGCATGCACACATGCCAGGCACACAGACACGCATGCGCAGGCGGAGAGAGGAGGAAGGGGGACGCCCAAGGCATCGATATCAAGGACAGGGTGTGCGCGCACGCGCACAGGCGCGAAATTAAATAGGAAGAGAGAGAGGGGGGGAGGGGGAGGGAGAAGAGAGGAGGGAGAGCAGACCGCCGGACACATGCGAATGTCACGCAGCCAGCGCCAGGGGGGTGGAGGGTGCAGGGAAAGTCTGCGCGCATGCCCGCCAACAACATCTCCACACGCCCCCCTGCTCCGCTCAGTGTCCAGCGCGCACACACGCACACACGCGCGCGCGCGCGCACGGACAAGGGCAAGGGGAGCAGCCGCGCGGGCGGGCCCCGAAGACAAATGCGGGCACACGCGCGCCGGCGCGCTAGTTCGCCGAGGGGAAGGACGAGGGCGAGCCGGCCCCGGGGCCGGTCGAGCCGCCACCAGCGGCATACGAACTCTGGTACATCTGCGCGTGGCTCAAGTGTGAAGAGGCGCCCGGCATCGGGGCAATGCCGGCCGCGGCCAATTGCTGCTGGTACATCAACGACTGGTGATGGTAGTGCTGCTGCTGCTGCTGCTGCTGCTGCTGCCCGGCCGAGGAGGAGTCCCGGCCATACGGGCTGACGTAGTACCCGCTGCCGCCGGTCGCGCCATGCTGCAGGTGCGCCGCCGCCAGGAGGGCCTCCCGCTCGCCGGGGGCGTCGTCCGACGCCCCGACCACCCCGGCCGCCCCGGCCGCCGCCCCGACAAAGTCGTCGACCGACTGGCCGAACGGCGGCCCGGCCCCGATGATGGCCTCATGCGAGCCTCCATACTCCCCATACTGGTAGTAGTGCCCGACATGGTGATGGGGATGATAGTGACCCCCATGATGCGGGTACTGGGCCTGGGCCTGCTGCTGGTGCAGGAACCCCCCAATGCCAGACCCGGAGCCCTCCATCATGTCGGCACTGGAGCTGTTGATGGAGAACCCGCCACCGATGCCGGCCGCCGACTGCATGGCATTGACATCCATCACCGAGGCCCCGCCGCCGGTGAGCATCATGCTGGCCAGGAGCCCGCCGCTGGTGGCGCCGCTGCCACCCGCCGAGGCGCCAGACCCGTCGCCGGAGTCCCCCCCGGACGAGGGCAATGGCGCGTACTCGCCGCCGCCGCCGCCGGACCCGCCGCCGCCGCCGCCGCCGCCGGTCGACCGCTGGAAGGCCGGCGGCAGGCTGCTGCGCGAGGTGACCTGCGCGCTCGGCCGGCCGGGGATGTGCCGGAAGAAGGCCAAAATCGACACCGACGGCACAATCTCCGACAGGACCAGCGAGATGAACCGCAGCACCGGATGCTCGAAGGCCAGCACATGGTTGCCCCCGTCGCCGGGCCCGCCGGCGATCACCGACCCGCCGCTGCTGTCGCCCCCGGCAAGGACCTGGCCCAGGAGCAGTGCTGCGTCGGCCAGCCAGCCGCCGCCGCCGCCGCCGCCGCCGCCGCCGCCGCCGCCGCCGCCGAGCGAGGCGGCCATCGAGGCCAGCGGCACCGGCTCCAGCCACACCACCACCGCCATGGTGGCCGAGTAGATGGCCCGACAGGCAAACACCGCGGCCAGCAGCCCCGTCACCAGGGCGATCCCCAGCACGGAGGACCCGCTCGCGTGGAAGGGGATCAAGGCCATCGGATTGCGGAAGGCATTGTACAGCCGCAGGCCATACCACGCCACCAGGCACACCAGCGACCCGAACAGCACCGCCGGATAGGCAAACCGGATGACCCGGGCCACCGGCGAGGTGAGCGGCACATTGCGCACCGACACCAGCAGCACGAAGGTCAGGGTGGTCGCCAGCAGCAGCAGGTTGGCCACGGCCCACACGACGAAGTACCGGCGCCGGGTGTGGGATTCCCACCGGGACACGCTTCGGTGGATGACATTCGCATAAAAGAGCACCAGCAGCGTGTAGGTGGCCCAGAGGAAGTTCAATGGCAGCCAGGCCAGCGGGACGAACACCCCCCGTGGCAGGGCCGTGGCCGACCGCAGCACCACCAGCAGCAGGGCCAGCGCCGTGCGCAGGGCGCTCCATGCCAGGCAGAGCATCAGGAACACCGACTGGAAGGAGGCCAGCTTGTGGCGGTTCCACACCAGCCGCGCCAGCTGCACCACCACCACGCACAGGACCGCCGAGTAGAGGACCGTCAGGAGGATGGTCAGCGCCCGGGCCACCGGTGTGTCATCGGCCGGGACATCGCTGCTGGCGCTGCTGGCGTTGCCGTCGGCCGCCGCGGTGGCCGCGACCATGGGGCTGGCCGCCAAGACCAGCAAGAGGGAGAGGAGGGCTGCGCCGGCCGCGCCGAGCGAGGCTGCGCAGGGAGGGGGGAGGGGTGATGGGTGAGGG